>NW_027069922.1:211800-228138 GCF_002906115.3 Quercus suber | reverse complement strand
CTAGAAACTTGACTGTGATCTAGTAAGAATACATAAACGCTGCTGACTATTTGCAGGTTGAACACCCATGCTACAATAGAGCCGTTTGTGATTGCAACAAATAGACGACTGAGTGTGCTTCACCCAGTACATAAGCTTTTGCATCCCCATTTCCGGGACACAATGCATATAAATGCCTTGGCTCGGCAGATCCTCATCAATGCTGGAGGGGTGCTTGAGAGAACAGTCTTCCCAGCAAAATACGCCATGGAATTGTCTTCTTTTGTATATAAGAATTGGGTGTTCACAGAACAGGCATTACCTAAAGATCTGCTCAAAAGGTGTGCAAAGCTTTGTCAAATAATGATCTCTATAGTTTTAGTTTTTATCAGAACGAATTTTGATCCACTTTTTGCCTCATTTTAGAGGAATCGCAGTTGAAGACTCATCCTGCCGGCATGGCCTCAGACTTCTGATTGAGGATTATCCCTATGCTGTTGATGGGCTAGAGATCTGGTCAGCAATTGAGGAATGGGTTAATGAATATTGTTCTTTCTACTATCCAACTGATGAAATGGTCCAAAATGATCCTGAACTCCAATCTTGGTGGATGGAGATCCGCAATAAGGGGCATGGTGACAAGAAAGATGAGCCATGGTGGCCTGAGATGAAGACACGAACTGAGCTTATCCAAGTATGCACCATTATCATATGGGTGGCTTCTGCCCTTCATGCAGCTGTGAATTTTGGGCAATACCCTTATGCTGGCTATCTTCCTAATCGCCCAACTGTAAGCCGCCGCTTCATGCCTGAGCCAGGCACCCCTGAGTATGTTGAACTTGAGTCAAACCCTGAATTAGCCTACCTGAAAACTATAACAGCACAGTGTCAAACCCTCCTTGGTGTATCACTGATAGAAATTTTGTCCCGGCATTCAACTGATGAGATTTATCTTGGGCAGAGAGATCCTGAGTGGACTTCAGATGCTGAACAAGAGGCAGCATTTAAGAGATTTGGAAATAAGCTGGAGGAAATTGGAAACAGAATTAAAGATATGAACAGTGACCACAGATGGAGGAACAGGGTTGGCCCAGTAAAGGTGCCTTATACCTTGCTCTATCCTATCACCTCCGATTATTCTAGAGAGGTCGGGCTCACTGGCAAGGGTATCCCCAACAGTGTCTCCATCTAAATTTTTTGGTTTGGTAGCAGCAATTCTGTTTTGTTTTTGTTTTTATTTTTATTTTTTATTTTTTATTTTTAAGTTGTGTTGAAGTAAAAGATTGTGAGAGTGGTTTTTGTATCCTATCTGGTATTGAAATTTGGAGAAATATTTTACGACTAATAATCTAGTCAAGTGGAATATGTGTTTTGGAGTGGCGTTGTATGTGCAGATTTAATGGAAAATTAGCAGACCATCTTCTTCATTGTTCTATTGCTACCGAACTGCATGGTGTTGGGGTTGTTTGGAGTTTACTAGGTAATGCAGAATGGTTGTTGATCTATTAGCTTCTCGGCAATTTTGTCCCCATTTGTATTCATTCTGTATACTTTGGTGAGTCTTTTGGTTTAATAAAATTTATTACTTATAAAAAATTGTCAGAAATTTGTGTAAATGTGCAGAAATTATCCCCAATTATCTACATATTGTACCATAATAATTGTTGCGCTTAAATTCGTAGGGTAAAATTGCTTCACCATTATAGATTAGTTTTAACACGAGGAGAGGTCCAACCATTACACACAAGCAAGCAAAAGTTAAGACAATACACCATCTACAGAGACCATACCAATGAGAACAAATTATATAATAGAGATGCCTACTAAAAGTCTAAAACCTAAGGGGATTGGACAGTTGAGATGCAAAAGATCTACTATTGCAATTGAAAACTTGGTACAATCTCCATTGCGTAGCACAGCTCGACTAAATCTTATTGTCTTAGGATCTGTGTCATTAAGCAACTAAAGATAACCAGCCACCACGTCTAAATATGTTAGAAACACAATTTTTGTATAATAAAACACTTTCACAAATCAAAGTCTTATGATACACACACCATATTAGAAGTTAGAACAACTTCAGCATTAAGCACGATATGTTCGGTGGCTCTGGCCTATGTGTCAACCCCAAAACTCCCCCCATGAAACTTCAAAAATAACAGTGTTGAAAACTAAATGCTTCTGCTATAAAACCTTCACTTGTATCACAAGTTTTTGATTTTTTTGGTACAGAAGTAGTGCCTAGAGCCTTAGACTATTGTTTTTGGTAAGCCACACAAGCAAATAGTTTTATCACAAACTTCTCATTTACTTTCTTGCTTATGTCACATGGTACATAACCAAAACGGATGCAACAACAGAATTGAAGAACGTGGATAGATAACTTAGGAGTTAACACCTAGACTTGCTTGAAATCAACACTAAGCAAGAGAGAATTTTTTTGAATTACAAAAAAGACCTTACATTAAGAAAATGCTAACTTAGTTAACTACTAAAACCTAAAATAAAATGCAATATATAGAACAATAAAAATACATTTGAATTCCAAAATTAAATAAAATAAATATTTCTATGTGCTTCTAGCAATCCTACAAGAATGCAACTTTTATTTTTTCTTGGCATTCCATTACATTCACAATCTAACAATTATCCTCTTACGAAGCCTTTCCCAAATCAAACATCAAAGATATATGACACACTGGTGCTGATCTGGAGCAGAAATAAAAAAAAGGCCTTAAGCGGGCGAGGCGGTGGTGAGAGGTGGAATAGAGAGACGGAGAAGAGGGTGAGACGGAGATGGAGCAGAGAAGAAAAGAGAGAGAGAAAAGAGAGGAGGCTAAAGAGAGAAGAGGGGCACGAGAAAGAGAGAGACAAATAAAATAATCGAATAAAATATCATTATTTTTGTATAATTATTAGCTACAGTAAGCTACCAAAGATGGCAGTTCAATGTAGTTGAGTGTTAAAAAATTTGAAGTTTAAACACCTTTGATGATGTGGGAATTTTAGTGTTTTTGGTGACAAAATAACTTTTTAGTATTTTTAACGCCTTTGTTATGAATGCTCTAACAATCACACAGTTTCTTCAAATAATTCTAGATATCATTATTATCTAAAATAGAGTTGTTAGTATGTATATTGTTGTCTAGCCTAACGGGATTAGGCAGCCTAGTGTCCTATATTACTTCGTTCTATACATTCTTTGCCCTACACTCCTATTGCTTTGTATTACACACATACATGCCCGTATGAAAAAAGACAGTCTCTTGTACAGTTATAGACATTAGAAGAACTAATGTTTAACCCGCGCAATGCGCGTGATCATTTTACAGATTAATGAACTTTGCATCCAACATAAACTTAGTTATCATACTTCTACTAAATATATTCAAACTTAAATGACATAGTATATTTAAGCATATAGTGTCCGACATCCCCCAAAAATTTTAAAAATTAGTTTCTTCAAATCACTTCATGTGTGTGCTTCCCTGTTATGAGAGACTAAAAGAAAAGAATTTGACTTTAAGCAATTAAAACTTACATGACAATTTCAAATAGCAAATTTGCTATTCCTAGGAACCACAATGAATCACACCAAACTAAAACTTGCAAGACAATTTCAAATACCAAATCTACCATTCCTAGGAACCACAATGAATTAAACCATGAGATTAGAGAAAATTTTACAACCAAAAAGTTTAAAAGAGAAAAATGGCTACAGGTTTATGAAATAGAAAGTCAAAAAAATATTAGTCAAATAATAATACATAATTAATAGTACATTGGAATCTCAAATTCTAAAACCAAAACAATATATAACCCTTAAAAGGGACATTGAATCCAACTTTTTAATCATAAAAGAAAAAAGAAAAAGTTGTAGTGAATAATCAAGCCACAACATATAAACAAAACAAAATTCCACCAACAACAAATAAAATGCAGAATCAATAGTAGATGGGAATCTCAAATTCTAAAACCAAACCAATTCATAAGGCATAACCCATAAAAACAACATCGAATCTTAATCTTGGCCTAAATTTCAATTGCAAAACAAAAAAAGAAAAAGAAAAAGCTCACAATCCCCAAAAAGGTGCAATGATACAGAGAAAATCTATTAACAACAACCCTGGCAATGCTAAACAAAACAAATATATTAGATTATACGCACACCCAAGTTATGGAATTTATGAAACTTTTCACCCATTATTATGTAATCATCTATTCATAAAATAAATAAATAAAAGTAAATCATCTATAAGTACTTGAATCCAAAACACTAAGACACACAATAAAAACAATCATATCGTAGATTATCACTACAACAAAATGTATTTTTAGTGACGAAAATTAGTGAGGAAATATTTTTCGTCACTAAAAATACAGCTTTAGTGACGAAATATGAATTTCATCACTAATAATGAAAAAAAATTATTACATTTAGCGAAGAAAAATAAATTTCGTCGCTATTGTGATCTAAAAAATAAGCACCAAGGAGGGAAACTTTGGCGCCAACTTAATTAATCTATAGTGGCGAAATATTTCGTCGCTAAAAGTTGAAATTTTTAGTGACGAAATATTTCGTCACTGTAGATATTATTGTGGATAGTTTTAGTGACGAAAATACATTCGTCGCTATAAGTAGGTATTAGTGACGAAAAGTAGTCGTCACTAAAAAAATAAAGGAATTACACTTATATGTTTTTAGCGACGAAATCACATTTCGTCACTAAAAGAATGCTTTTTTTTTTATACCAAATTCGACTTTTAGTGACGAAATTTTTCGTCGCTAAAAGTCGCCAGGACTTTTAGCGACGAGGCTACAGCGACGAAACGAATTTCGTCACTAAAAGTTCAATTTCGTCACTAAAGGTTCTTAGTGACGAAAAACTGGACTTTTAGTGACGAATTTGTTCGTCACTAAAAATACATTTTCTTGTAGTGCCAAAGGCCTTATAGCTGAATTTGCATCTCCCCATACACAAAGTGCTTGGAGGTCTAGGAGGGAACGGCTTCGAGCTGCGAGTTAGGCATGTTGTAATTATCTCCAAAGAAAAAAAAAAATCATACCGTATATTATTCTTTTGAAGGTAATCAATTTTTCTCTTATATTTCTCTATTGTGTAGTCATATATATTTTTTGTTTTATTTCAATAATCTATAGGAAGTAAATCTTATGATTCACAGTATTCAGTATTGTGGAATTGCCTAGTCTTTGTCTTATTTACACTAAATGTATCACTTCTTGAAACCACTCAATCTAAAATTTCATGCCCAATATTGCTTCGTTTGCTTTGCTGGGTGGTTTTATTTCCTTCTCTATGTTTGTAAATACAGGACTTCGAGTCCATTTCCTATTGTAACCTCTCTTAAGCCCATAGATATTAGAACCAAGTAGCCTAAAGCTAGAATTGTTTTTGTCAGTCCTACTCAAACTGAGGAAGCTTTCCCTCCAAAAAGTAGCTAATGTGGGGATTCTGCATCTAGGAACTTGCAAGATGGAAAAGCACATGGAACTTGTCATCATCTTAACTCTAAAACTATAGAAGAGAAAAAAAAAAAAAAAAGTCCACATAACACAATCAATCGGCTTTGACCCGAGGAAGAAAAAAAAAATTGATAAGAGAAAGATTGGAGGGAGAAAAAAAAAGTTATCACAATTAACCAACTGCAAATTATCTACCACCTTAAGTATCAGTGCTGAATAATGAAATATTGTAGATACTTGATTTTTTTAAGTATTCTCTCCAAAAAAATTCCAAATCTTCATTAAAGTAGAAGAGCCCAACAATGTGACATACATCATCCAAAATACGAAGCCTATCAAACTTTAAGATGCATACTATAAGCCAATTAAGAATGTGTCTATTACCAGAACAAACCACCTTTCAAACCCAAGAAAAACCAGAATAAAAGGCTTCCAATCAAACAGACCAATGGTACATACAAAAAATGTACATAACTCCATAGTGGAGGAGAAGTCACTAAGAAAGTCCTCACAAATTTTGTACACAATCATAAATTAATCCTACTTCTATCTTAACAAAAAATACTCCAGTGCTAAATGACAAAATGATACCAAAAAGTATAAAAATATACCTTAATATAAAAACATAATTTAATGCTTATTCCAGTAGCAAAAGCCTTAAAAAATGAACTCAATACCATGGGGGAGGGGGAGTACTATCAATGAAATTTTAGACTTTATCTCTAGTAACATACCAACCCCTTTTATCAGCAACATTTTCAAACCAATCTTAGTGACATAATGTGATTAAGAATCATCCAAAAGTGGAGGTAATCCATAGCAGCAAAAGAAGGATTAATGGAAAAAATAAATAAATAAATTAGATTTGTTAATATGATGGACCCAACTTACAAAAGCCAGCAATCTTGAAGAAACAATCCAACTTTATTTACAATGTAATTTTCTAGAAAAATTCATGGTCATATGTACAAAGAAGATGACATACAATAACTTAACAATACATTTAGTTTACTCTTCTTAAAAAAAAAAAAAAAAAAAATGTTTGAAGAAATTTATGGAATAAGGAGGAAGATGACGAAGAGGGAGATGGGATTATTTTGTTTTTTTTTTTTTTTTTTTTGGAGAAACTTTTAGTTTGGGTTTGTGCTCATGTTTACTGTTTTAGTTTGGTTTTGGATTGTGCTACACTTGTGATACATAGGAAGATGGGAGGAGAAAGAGTTGATTGGGTTTTTTTAAGGAATGAGAAGGAGTATCGGGAAGAAATAGTGAGAAATAGTTATTAACATCAGAATTTTTGTTTTATAATGCTGATGTTTTAAAAATAATGATGACATGGAAAATTGTGGGAGTTTCAAAAGTTTTGGTTTTATATATACTAGTCGCTAACCCGTGTGATGCACGGGAAAATTCAGAAAAATGTTCAAGAAATTCTTTTTTTTTTTTTAATTCATCTTCCTCTAGATTGATGAAAGCTATAAGATTAATTCCTAATATTCATGTACTTAAACAACAAATTTAAATGGTTATATGTTGCAAGTTTGATGAATCCATAATCATAACCTTTAAAAATAGTTCATTCTAGACTTACAAAAGTAAATTTATGAATCTTTACTCCTCCTTCGGCAAGCACAATTATTTTCCAATCAAATCTCCTTTCAAATAGTGTTTCTCAGTATTGGTACATTTTGTAGTTGGAAAAGAGATAAGCAAGTCTAATGTTTAGTTCATATTGCAATGTTACATGCTACTTATAATTTGTTTCTAAATATTTGAAGATTGATCTATTTAATGAGGCATGTTATATAAACTATAAAAATAAATGTCAAATGTTTCTTGATATACAATTGGTTGAAAACACAATCGATGCTATCTAACAAATTTCCACTTTGAATTCATTAAATTCTATTAAAACGCAAAACCCAACTTTAGACTAACAGGTATTTGCTAAACTATCTAGCAATGCAACTATATAAGTTTATAGTGTATATATTGTGTGCGGGAATGTGGATATGCATACACAAAAACTCACAAAATTAAAATACAAATTATGTGTTCCTACTTCTCTATAAAATCTAAAAGGGAATAAAAACCAACATCAAAGTTGAATAAAAATTGTATCTGAAAGCATAATGTAAAAGACATTTCTTGTTAACTTATATCCCAAAATTTTAAGGAACATCTCAAGTAGTTTAGTAGCGAAACATAGCTTTTAGTAACTATAGTATTTAGTAAGAACTTTCAATAACTAGCCTAATTTATAATTTTTTTTTTTCAATAATTAACCTAATTTACATACATGACAGCTTAGCAACTGAGAGAAGACTTCCACTGAAACTTCTATGGCACCATCAAACCCCAAACTTGTCAACATATGCAAATCCAAAATGGTTCCTCTTTCCTTTAGATTCAATTTTTCCACCATGCTTTATAATGAACTCGTAATTATAACTTGAGGCAAGTTTTCAAGAACTCCATAGAACTCCAGTTTATGGTTTTCTTCCACTCAATCTATGTGTGGGAGTGCACCTTCAGGTACACAATTCAATGTAAACATTCTTCTTTAGTCTAAAAAAAAAGGTAAATAATCATCAATTGAATTTTTTTCATTTAAAACAGATTTTGGATGCATGTTTGATTCAATAACTCAGTAAAAAAATAATTAATAGGCGTTTCTTTGAATATATTATATTGAACCTATGACTATAAATAGAATATATATATATATATAATATTTCAAATAAACTATTACACATTTATAACTTAATCTATATCTATATATATATCTAAAAGCTGAAGCGTAGCATTTATTATTGCTACGCTCCCATTGAGTCACATCATTGACCATGTCACATTTTTTTTCCTTCATTTTTTAAACAATATTAATATATAAATAAATAGTGCAACTTTACTGATTCTCTAACTCATTAAGTCCAACTCACCATGAACAACCTTACACATTCTTTAACTCATTAAATCCAACTCACCATTAATTTATCCTTCTTCCAATTCTCAACTCTTCATTTTCCCCTTCAAAACTATTTCGCTCTTTTGAAATTCAAACCCTTCAATTGCCACTCCTGTGATTAACTATGTTATTTTTAGCACTATAAATTTACAGTTGCTCTCTCTACCTCCGTAAAAGTTGCCAAAGTGGCATCAGATTTGGAAAGTCCCTTTAAGGTTTGTTCTTTCCCTTCTTATTTTTTCTTTTCCCCCAACTTCGGTTTTTCCATTGGATTTCTAAAGTTTGTGGATGATATGCTTCTTGGTGGGTTACTAAAAATGTGATCACTTTAGGGCAATGGGTGGCTAGGATTGTTTTGTCGATTATGAGAAGGGTTTTCAAGAATTAGAAATCTCTACAACAACTTCTTACTTCATATTCATGATGTACAATTTTTATTTTATATTTGTGTTTTACCCGTTCAATTTGTTTATCTTTGACATTTTATTTTTCTTACATTTGACATTTGTTTAACTCTATGTAAAAAAAGGAAGAAAAGAAAACCAAAGTTTAATGTATTTACCTATGATTGTTTTGAAACAACAATAGAGTATACGTTGTAATTATACTCCAATTATTGCTTTCATATTTTTTTGACTCAATGGTTCTTTTTTTGTTGTGAAACTTTTCTCAATTTCTGTTTGGCTTCGACAAATATTATGTTTAGCACACTTTTTCTTATTATGTGTAGCACATAATAATTTAATCTTGCAATCCAATAGACAATAAAAAAAATCTACCTCAAAAGTTTGGTCACGAGGAAATAGAAAATCTCAAAACATGATTAATTGGGGGTTTAATTTTTATTTGATTTTGATAATGCTAAATGTGGAATTTGGTTCTTGCAGGGTTTAGGATCATTGACCTAGATACATGAGAGTTTGACAATAAAGGTTTCTTAAGTGGCCAAAGACATTTCTAAGGAACTTTAATTAAGATAACAAAGAAAGTTTTTTTTTCCCCCAAAACTTCCATTATTATATATAGTATAGATATGTGTAGACATTGTTTTTTGTTTTTTATTCTACATTGATTTCATGATTTAGTTTTTAAGAAAAACCCAAAATAATAAAAGGGAAATGGATAATACTTTTAAAAATAGTTCAATTTTAAGGAGAACAAATTATTTTCAATAATTTTTAGAGAATAAATTATACATTATAACATATTACAAAATAATTATATATTCTCACGCATCGCGTGGGTCTGCGACTAGTATAAAGAAAAAAAATAAAAACCTTGAGATAGAAGACAAGTAGCTCATTATCTTTGTCTAAGTCTCCCCACATCACCATTCAGATCCAACAAATCAATACGAACTACAAAACACAAACATAGAAAACTCATCAAATTTTCCCCACAAGTAACGCAATAATACAAATACAAAATAAGTTTGTTACTGAATCCTTAACATTGAAACAATAAGCAACAGAAATTAATAAATCAGAGAGAGCTTTAAAAAAGAGCATCAAGAATTCTCATTTCCACCTTCATGTTTGCATATTGGATTGATGTTAGTTGCATTGAAAACTATACATAAAATAAAAACCCGAGAAAATTGTATTATTTCAATTTCTACTAACAAATCAAATGGCAAAAGCTATATTAGGGGAAGGAAAAGAATTAAACAAAAACATGCCAACAGACTACCTGAATGTTCATGGCCTTCATGTTAGAATTAAGTTGTTCATGGCTTTCTTGTTAGACTTGAGTTGGCTTCCTAGGCAATAAAATTTTATAAAATTTTCACACTATTACATTCCCCAAAATTCACCAAATTTGAAACAATATTCTAACTGCAAAATTTATGAACTAAAACCCTGATAACTTGCTCAAAATTTAAAAATTAACAAAATCAAAATTCTTTCATTTAAAAAAAAAAAAAAACTTTTTGGGTAAACTCTAGAAAATAAGCAAATTTAAAAGGAAGAGAGAGATTTATCATGCACAAAATCCCTAAGAAACTTGAGCCCTATGGAACTTATGGATAAAAATTATAAAAATTGAAACCCAAAAAAAAAAAAATAGAAGTAAAAATCTCATTTAACCAAGCATAACATAATATTTAACTTCTCCAACTAACATACTACATATATAGTAGTACATTCTTTTGAAGCAAACAAAAAAAAATATATATATATATATATATATATATATATATATAAGAAAGAACGAAGGAGGAAAAAAATTTCAAATGCAATAATTAAATTAAGCTTACTACCAAAAAAAAAATAAATAAACAATGAATAAAGAATCATATGTAACCCTTGCTTAATGATGTACAACTACAAACGTGAAAAAAAAAAAATGCAAGCATCTGCAATGAAAGAAGAAGTTATTAAGGTGTTCATCTCTTGTTTGAAGGAAAAGAATTGAAACAAAAACATGCCAACAGACTACCTGGATGTTCATGGCCTTCATGTTGGACTTAAGTTGTTCATGGCTTTCTTGTTAAACTCAAGTTGGCTTCCTAGGCAGTAAAAGTCTATAAAATTTTCACATTATTACATTCCCCAAAATTCACCAAATTTGAAACAATATTCTAACTGCAAAATTTAAGAACTAAAACCCCAATAACTTGCTCAAAATTTAAAAATTAACAAAATCAAAATTCTTTCATTTTAAAAAAAAAAAAAAAAAAACTTTTTGGGTAAACTCTATAAAATAAGCAAATTTAAGAGGAAGAGGGAGAGATTTATCGTGCACAAAATCCCTAAGAAACTTGAGCCCTACGGAACTTACAGCTAAAAATTGTAAAAATTGAAACAAAAAAAAAAAAAATAGAAGTAAAAATCTCATTTAACCAAGCATAACATAATATTCAACTTCTCCAACTAACATACTACATGTAGGCGCATCAGGCCCCAGAGCCCATTATTTATGTATATAATGAACCTAAGGCCTAAGCTGAGGACTGAAGGCGTCCGAGGCAAGTAACGCTGTCAAAAGAGCCCATGTTGGCAAACGGAGAAGTTAGTTTAGATCTTAACGGCCTAGGGGTTGTGCCGAGGACAAGAGCCTCCTCAGCTAACCAAGGCCGAGGTTTGTAGAGGCTATCTGTCGTCCGCGGGAATGTCATAAAAACACTCAGTTGATACAGATAAGCATTATGAGAGCTCAGGACAGGGAAATGTCCTAAAATATACTGGGAGAAAGCTGCTACCATCACATTAAATGCTCTGCAGCTAACTCTCTGGTCGCATTAATGTAGAGGTGATACTTGAACAGTAGTTTTCAGCCTTATAGCTACTACATGAAGACTTATGGGAAAGGCTGATGGGACAAGTATCAACATCAACCATCTAGCATGCACGTGGAAGGTAGGGATGAAAAGGAAAGACAATATAAACGAATGAGGGGGCAACGAGACTGGGAGATCATGAAATCAAGAAAGAAACACTGTAGAAATTTAGAACCAGAATTGTAACCATATTTGAGAGCATTATACAAGAACCAGTCTCCTCGGACTTTGTTGAGAACATTTTTTCTTCAGTTCAAACTTGTCTATTTTCACTCTTTTGTCACCAGCCTACTTAACTTGTTACTTGATTAACTAAAACCTAGTTTTCTAACTCATTCTCTATAAATTCATTGTTTTAGACTTTTTGGGCCTAAGTCTATTCAATTGGGCTAGGAATTCAAAAATGGTCTCTACAATTGGCCCCATCTGTGGGGATTACTGGTGTTATAGTGAATCCAACTTTCAACAATTTTAGGTTCAAGTCCACACCAGGCAGAATCTATGGGTTCTCAACATCAAGATCACTTTCGCGATCTTGAACGAAAGAGAGACCGAGAGGGAAGTGTACATACTACCCATACCAGTAAGAGCTAGTCTCAAGGTAAAAGCCACGTCTCTCATGAGGAGAATGCCAAAAACATACGGAAGGAGATTGATCACCTTAAGAGAAGCTTGAGCCATGAACAGCGAAAGTGGGCTCCATCCAATTCTGACTTCTCTTCTAACGTTGAAAAGGATGGCAGCTATAGGCGCAGATCAAGGACTCCCCTTAGCAAGTCTTTCTTATATGATGAGGACTATCTTCATGAGCGCAAAAACAAAAATTCGTCCTTGGTAGGCCTGGGAAACGATGCCATGAATAAAGCACTCAACAAAATTTTCAGGTCACCTTTCACGCGCTGGATTGAGAGAGGGAGACTTCCTTGGCGATTTGCGCAGCCTACATTCACCATGTACAATGGTAGAACTAACTTTATGGAGCATGTTAGCCACTTCAATCAGAAGATGGTCGTACACTCCAAGAACGAGCCCTTGATGTGCAAAGTATTCCCATCCAGTTTAGGGCCTGAGCGATGAGGTGGTTTGATGGTTTGAGGGTAGGTTTTGTTGATTCCTTCAAGGAACTTACTTAAGCGTTTGGATCCCGCTTTATTATGTGCAGCAAGGTCCCTTAGCCTTTAGCTTCCTTGTTGTCTTTGTCCATGAGGGAGGGAGAAACCCTAAAAACATATTCGAACAACATGAGTGGAGACCCTTTGAGGCGCAACCAAAGCCTTCACTGCCAATACCACCAAAAGCATAGACATACCACCAAGGACTACCGAACATTGTGGAACCATCTGGAGCAACTGGTCAAAGAGGAGAGGTTACAATAATTTATGCATCGACCCAACAAACAAGGAGACCAGTCAAGGTCAGGGGCTCAGGGTAATGCTTCTTTAAGGCCCCCGTTTGGTACAATCAATGTCATTTTTTCTACACCAGGGAGAACTGGTTCTCATCCTTCCAGAGTGATGTTTGTAGCTAGACCACCAGCCGAGGACTCCAACTCCAAGTCGAAGAGAGCTAAACTAGAAATCCAACCTTTGTTGAGTTTCTCAGACAAAGACAAGATTAGAATCATCCAACCACATAATGACGCTTTGGTGGTCACTCTTAAAATAAGGGGGTATGATGTGAAGAGAGTAATGGTGGACTAAGGCAGTTATGCAAAGATCAAGTACCCTAACTTATACAGAGGGCTAAACTTAAAACCTAAGGATCTACAACCTATGATTCACCTCTGGTAAGTTTTGATAGGAAGGTTGTTATCCCAAAGGGCAAGATTAGGTTGCCCGTACAGGCAAGCTCAGAGGTAGTGGAATTGGACTTCATAGTGGTGGATGCATACTCCTACATGGCCATTATGGCCAAACCCTGGTTTCATACCCTAGGTGTCGTTTCTTCAACTCTACATTAGAAGGTGAAGTATCTGTCAGGAGACCGGATTGAGGAGCTAGTAGGGAACCAATCCATGACTAGGTAATGCCTTGTGTCTGCAATTTTACATCAGCCAGCAGCTGAATTCTCAGCCTTGATTAACAAAGGCTTATAGCAGTCAAAGTTTCCAGAATTACCTACGAAGGGGCTAGCCGAGGAGGCTAAATATGAAGATTTAAAGAAATTTGCCATATGTAATAATCCGGAAAAGTTTTTTCAGGTTGGAGCTCAGCTACCACCTTAGGAGAAAGAGGAGTTGGTGGAATTTCTTAAGAGGAATGTTGATGTATTCGCTTGGAATGTGTACGAAGCTCCGGGGGTGGATTTGGGCTTCATCTGCCATCATTTGAATGTCAATCCATCTGTCATCCCCAGGAAGCAATACCTCGGCGTTCATCCAAGGAACACTCCTATGTTATCAAGGACGAGGTGATGAAACTTAAGCAAGCTGGGGTTATTAAAGAGGTTTTTTTATCCTGAATAGCTGGCTAACACAATAGTGGTAAAAAAGAAGATTGGGAAGTGGTGCATATGTGTAGATTTTACAGACTTGAATAAAGCCTGCCCAAAGGACCATTTCCCTATGCCTCAGATTAACCAGTCGGTAGATGCAACTGTGGGTCATCCTCAGATGAGCTTCTTGGATGCCTTTCAAGGGTACCATCAGATACCTTTAGCTTTCAACGACCAAGAGAGGACAGTTTTTGTCACTCCTATTGGAAATTAACATTACAAGGTGATGATGCCCTTTGGTTTGAAGAATATAGGGGCTACCTACCAGAGGATGAAGACCAGGATGTTTGAACCACAGTTAGGAAAAAACATTGAAATTTATATCGATAATATAGTGGTAAAGAGCAAGGCAGAGTCTGAGCATGTTAATGACCTTGGGAATATTTTTACTATCTTAAGAGAACATAAGCTTCGACTTAAGACTTCCAAGTGTTCTTATGGTGTTGGATTAGGGAAGTTTTTAGGCTACATGGTCACGCACCGCAGAATTGAAGTCAATCCCGACCAAATTAAGGTGATCAACAATCTACGACCACCTTGGAATCCCAAAAAGGTCCAGAGCTTACAAGGATGACAGTTGCTCTAAACCGATTCATCTCTCGGTCAGCGGACAGGTGTAAACCTTTCTTTCAATTGTTGAACAAGTGGAAGGGGTTTGAATGGACCGAGAAGTGTGTCCTAACTTTCCAACAGTTGAAAAAGTATCTGTCTCGGCCACCCATCATGTCCAGACCCGAGGTGGATGAGGTTTTGTTTACCTACATCGCAGTGGCCTCCCACTCGGTGAGTTTGGTGCTGATACGGGTTGATAGTGGTGTATAGAGGCCGGTTTATTATTTGAGCAAGTCAATACATGAGGCCGAGGTTCGTTACTTACCACTAGAGAGGGCCATTCTGGCCGTGGTGCATGCTACACGTAAGCTTTCCCATTAATTTCAGTCACATACAGTTGTCCTCCTAACCCAACTCCCACTTAGATCTCTACTTCGAAGTGCTAATTACATATGGAGAACTGTAAAGTGGGGCACGATTCTAAAGGCTTTTGATATCAAATACATGCCTTGCATCTTTGTCAAAGGTCTTGCCGACCTGGGAGCTGAGTTTGCTGAATCCTCGGTAGAAGAGAGGGTAGAGGAGTAGAACATGGATGGAAAATCAGTTAGAGTAATCTCCATACAAGAACCTTTGTCTTGGAAGGTTTACGTTGATGGTGCAGCGAACCACGAGGGACCTAGAGTGGGGCTAGTCCTGATATCTCCAGAAAGGATCACGATTGAGAAATCCTTAAGATTGGACTTCTCAACTACAAACAATGAAAGTGAATATGAAGCTTAGCTGGTAAGGATGATCATGGTTCAGAAAATGGGAGGAAAGGCATAAAGGTATTCTCTGATTCAAGGTTGGTGGTGGGCCAAGTCCAAGGAGAGTTGGAAGCCAGAGATCCCATAATGCAAGAATATTTGAACCAGGTTAGACATTTACAATCTGGGTTTAAGTCTTTTAATTTATCACAAGTCCTTAAAAGTAAAAATACGCATGCGGACTCTCTTGCCACATTTGGCAACCTCCTCGGCACAAAGTTTACCTCGGGTAATCTTCATAGAGGACTTATGTAAACCCACCGAGGTAAGAGGGAAGCCAGTTCATGTTCATCAAATAAGGGTGGGTCCTAATTGGATGGACTCTATTGTATTGTTCCTCATGAAAGATGTTTTGCCTAAGAATAAGTCCGAGACTGACAAGGTGTGGAGAAAAGCTCATTGGCTTTGGTTGTCCGAGGACCAAAAACTATATAAGTGATCCTTTTCTAGCCCATATCTGCTATGTATACACCCTGAAGCAGTTGAGATACTCTTGGAAGAATTACATGAAGGAATTTGTGGAAGTGACACGGGTGGCAGATCTTTGTCTCACAGGGCCCTCACACAAGGCTATTGGTGGCCAAATATGCTAAAAGAAGCACAAGACTATGTGAAGAAGTGTGACCAATGCCAAAAATTTGCACCAAACATTCTCCAACCTAGAGGGGTTCTTAATCCCTTGTACAGTCCTTGGCCTTCCACTCAATGGGGCTTGAATATTGTAGGGCAAGCCTTAAGGCAGCAGGGAATAAGAGGTATTTGTTAGTCGGCA
>NW_027069922.1:10057-206300 GCF_002906115.3 Quercus suber | reverse complement strand
TGCCGACTAACAAATACCTCTTATTCCCTGCTGCCTTAAGGCTTGCCCTACAATATTCAAGCCCCATTGAGTGGAAGGCCAAGGACTGTACAAGGGATTAAGAACCCCTCTAGGTTGGAGAATGTTTGGTGCAAATTTTTGGCATTGGTCACACTTCTTCACATAGTCTTGTGCTTCTTTTAGCATATTTGGCCACCAATAGCCTTGTGTGAGGGCCCTGTGAGACAAAGATCTGCCACCCGTGTCACTTCCACAAATTCCTTCATGTAATTCTTCCAAGAGTATCTCAACTGCTTCAGGGTGTATACATAGCATATATGGGCTAGAAAAGGATCACTTATATAGTTTTTGGTCCTCAGACAACCAAAGCCAATGAGCTTTTCTCCACACCTTGTCAGTCTCGGACTTATTCTTAGGCAAAACATCTTTCATGAGGAACAATACAATAGAGTCCATCCAATTAGGACCCACCCTTATTTGATGAACATGAACTGGCTTCCCTCTTACCTCGGTGGGTTTACATAAGTCCTCTATGAAGATTACCCGAGGTAAACTTTGTGCCGAGGAGGTTGCCAAATGTGGCAAGAGAGTCCGCATGCGTATTTTTACTTTTAAGGACTTGTGATAAATTAAAAGACTTAAACCCAGATTGTAAATGTCTAACCTGGTTCAAATATTCTTGCATTATGGGATCTCTGGCTTCCAACTCTCCTTGGACTTGGCCCACCACCAACCTTGAATCAGAGAATACCTTTATGCCTTTCCTCCCATTTTCTGAACCATGATCATCCTTACCAGCTAAGCTTCATATTCACTTTCATTGTTTGTAGTTGAGAAGTCCAATCTTAAGGATTTCTCAATCGTGATCCTTTCTGGAGATATCAGGACTAGCCCCACTCTAGGTCCCTCGTGGTTCGCTGCACCATCAACGTAAACCTTCCAAGACAAAGGTTCTTGTATGGAGATTACTCTAACTGATTTTCCATCCATGTTCTACTCCTCTACCCTCTCTTCTACCGAGGATTCAGCAAACTCAGCTCCCAGGTCGGCAAGACCTTTGACAAAGATGCAAGGCATGTATTTGATATCAAAAGCCTTTAGAATCGTGCCCCACTTTACAGTTCTCCATATGTAATTAGCACTTCGAAGTAGAGATCTAAGTGGGAGTTGGGTTAGGAGGACAACTGTATGTGACTGAAATTAATGGGAAAGCTTACGTGTAGCATGCACCACGGCCAGAATGGCCCTCTCTAGTGGTAAGTAACGAACCTCGGCCTCATGTATTGACTTGCTCAAATAATAAACCGGCCTCTATACACCACTATCAACCCGTATCAGCACCAAACTCACCGAGTGGGAGGCCACTGCGATGTAGGTAAACAAAACCTCATCCACCTCGGGTCTGGACATGATGGGTGGCCGAGACAGATACTTTTTCAACTGTTGGAAAGTTAGGACACACTTCTCGGTCCATTCAAACCCCTTCCACTTGTTCAACAATTGAAAGAAAGGTTTACACCTGTCCGCTGACCGAGAGATGAATCGGTTTAGAGCAACTGTCATCCTTGTAAGCTCTGGACCTTTTTGGGATTCCAAGGTGGTCGTAGATTGTTGATCACCTTAATTTGGTCGGGATTGACTTCAATTCTGCGGTACGTGACCATGTAGCCTAAAAACTTCCCTAATCCAACACCATAAGAACACTTGGAAGTCTTAAGTCGAAGCTTATGTTCTCTTAAGATAGTAAAAATATTCCCAAGGTCATTAACATGCTCAGACTCTGCCTTGCTCTTTACCACTATATTATCGATATAAATTTCAATGTTTTTTCCTAACTGTGGTTCAAACATCCTGGTCTTCATCCTCTGGTAGGTAGCCCCTATATTCTTCAAACCAAAGGGCATCATCACCTTGTAATGTTAATTTCCAATAGGAGTGACAAAAACTGTCCTCTCTTGGTCGTTGAAAGCTAAAGGTATCTGATGGTACCCTTGAAAGGCATCCAAGAAGCTCATCCGAGGATGACCCACAGTTGCATCTACCGACTGGTTAATCTGAGGCATAGGGAAATGGTCCTTTGGGCAGGCTTTATTCAAGTCTGTAAAATCTACACATATGCACCACTTCCCAATCTTCTTTTTTACCACTATTGTGTTAGCCAGCTATTCAGGATAAAAAAACCTCTTTAATAACCCCAGCTTGCTTAAGTTTCATCACCTCGTCCTTGATAACATAGGAGTGTTCCTTGGATGAACGCCGAGGTATTGCTTCCTGGGGATGACAGATGGATTGACATTCAAATGATGGCAGATGAAGCCCAAATCCACCCCCGGAGCTTCGTACACATTCCAAGCGAATACATCAACATTCCTCTTAAGAAATTCCACCAACTCCTCTTTCTCCTAAGGTGGTAGCTGAGCTCCAACCTGAAAAAACTTTTCCGGATTATTACATATGGCAAATTTCTTTAAATCTTCATATTTAGCCTCCTCGGCTAGCCCCTTCGTAGGTAATTCTGGAAACTTTGACTGCTATAAGCCTTTGTTAATCAAGGCTGAGAATTCAGCTGCTGGCTGATGTAAAATTGCAGACACAAGGCATTACCTAGTCATGGATTGGTTCCCTACTAGCTCCTCAATCCGGTCTCCTGACAGATACTTCACCTTCTAATGTAGAGTTGAAGAAACGACACCTAGGGTATGAAACCAGGGTTTGGCCATAATGCCTATGTAGGAGTATGCATCCACCACTATGAAGTCCAATTCCACTACCTCTGAGCTTGCCTGTACGGGCAACCTAATCTTGCCCTTTGGGATAACAACCTTCCTATCAAAACTTACCAGAGGTGAATCATAGGTTGTAGATCCTTAGGTTTTAAGTTTAGCCCTCTGTATAAGTTAGGGTACTTGATCTTTGCATAACTGCCTTAGTCCACCATTACTCTCTTCACATCATACCCCCTATTTTAAGAGTGACCACCAAAGCGTCATTATGTGGTTGGATGATTCTAATCTTGTCTTTGTCTGAGAAACTCAACGAAGGTTGGATTTCTAGTTTAGCTCTCTTCGACTTGGAGTTGGAGTCCTCGGCTGGTGGTCTAGCTACAAACATCACTCTGGAAGGATGAGAACTAGTTCTCCCTGGTGTAGAAAAAATGACATTGATTGTACCAAACGGGGGCCTTAAAGAAGCATTACCCTGAGCCCCTGACCTTGACTGGTCTCCTTGTTTGTTGGGTCGATGCATAAATTATTGTAACCTCTCCTCTTTGACCAGTTGCTCCAGATGGTTCCACAATGTTCGGTAGTCCTTGGTGGTATGTCTATGCTTTTGGTGGTATTGGCAGTGAAGGCTTTGGTTGCGCCTCAAAGGGTCTCCACTCATGTTGTTCGAATATGTTTTTAGGGTTTCTCCCTCCCTCATGGACAAAGACAACAAGGAAGCTAAAGGCTAAGGGACCTTGCTGCACATAATAAAGCGGGATCCAAACGCTTAAGTAAGTTCCTTGAAGGAATCAACAAAACCTACCCTCAAACCATCAAACCACCTCATCGCTCAGGCCCTAAACTGGATGGGAATACTTTGCACATCAAGGGCTCGTTCTTGGAGTGTACGACCATCTTCTGATTGAAGTGGCTAACATGCTCCATAAAGTTAGTTCTACCATTGTACATGGTGAATGTAGGCTGCGCAAATCGCCAAGGAAGTCTCCCTCTCTCAATCCAGCGCGTGAAAGGTGACCTGAAAATTTTGTTGAGTGCTTTATTCATGGCATCGTTTCCCAGGCCTACCAAGGACGAATTTTTGTTTTTGCGCTCATGAAGATAGTCCTCATCATATAAGAAAGACTTGCTAAGGGGAGTCCTTGATCTGCGCCTATAGCTGCCATCCTTTTCAACGTTAGAAGAGAAGTCAGAATTGGATGGAGCCCACTTTCGCTGTTCATGGCCAAGCTTCTCTTAAGGTGATCAATCTCCTTCCGTATGTTTTTGGCATTCTCCTCATGAGAGACGTGGCTTTTACCTTGAGACTAGCTCTTACTGGTATGGGTAGTATGTACACTTCCCTCTCGGTCTCTCTTTCGTTCAAGATCGCGAAAGTGATCTTGATGTTGAGAACCCATAGATTCTGCCTGGTGTGGACTTGAACCTACAATTGTTGAAAGTTGGATTCACTATAACACCAGTAATCCCCACAGATGGGGCCAATTGTAGAGACCATTTTTGAATTCCTAGCCCAATTGAATAGACTTAGGCCCAAAAAGTCTAAAACAATGAATTTATAGAGAATGAGTTAGAAAACTAGGTTTTAGTTAATCAAGTAACAAGTTAAGTAGGCTGGTGACAAAAGAGTGAAAATAGACAAGTTTGAACTGAAGAAAAAATGTTCTCAACAAAGTCCGAGGAGACTGGTTCTTGTATAATGCTCTCAAATATGGTTACAATTCTGGTTCTAGATTTCTACAGTGTTTCTTTCTTGATTTCATGATCTCCCAGTCTCGTTGCCCCCTCATTCGTTTATATTGTCTTTCCTTTTCATCCCTACCTTCCACGTGCATGCTAGATGGTTGATGTTGATACTTGTCCCATCAGCCTTTCCCATAAGTCTTCATGTAGTAGCTATAAGGCTGAAAACTACTGTTCAAGTATCACCTCTACATTAATGCGACCAGAGAGTTAGCTGCAGAGCATTTAATGTGATGGTAGCAGCTTTCTCCCAGTATATTTTAGGACATTTCCCTGTCCTGAGCTCTCATAATGCTTATCTGTATCAACTGAGTGTTTTTATGACATTCCCGCGGACGACAGATAGCCTCTACAAACCTCGGCCTTGGTTAGCTGAGGAGGCTCTTGTCCTCGGCACAACCCCTAGGCCGTTAAGATCTAAACTAACTTCTCCGTTTGCCAACATGGGCTCTTTTGACAGCGTTACTTGCCTCGGACGCCTTCAGTCCTCAGCTTAGGCCTTAGGTTCATTATATACATAAATAATGGGCTCTGGGCCTGATGCGCCTACATGTAGTATGTTAGTTGGAGAAGTTGAATATTATGTTATGCTTGGTTAAATGAGATTTTTACTTCTATTTTTTTTTTTTTTGTTTCAATTTTTACAATTTTTAGCTGTAAGTTCCGTAGGGCTCAAGTTTCTTAGGGATTTTGTGCACGATAAATCTCTCCCTCTTCCTCTTAAATTTGCTTATTTTATAGAGTTTACCCAAAAAGTTTTTTTTTTTTTTTTTAAAATGAAAGAATTTTGATTTTGTTAATTTTTAAATTTTGAGCAAGTTATTGGGGTTTTAGTTCGTAAATTTTGCAGTTAGAATATTGTTTCAAATTTGGTGAATTTTGGGGAATGTAATAATGTGAAAATTTTATAGACTTTTACTGCCTAGGAAGCCAACTTGAGTTTAACAAGAAAGCCATGAACAACTTAAGTCCAACATGAAGGCCATGAACATCCAGGTAGTCTGTTGGCATGTTTTTGTTTCAATTCTTTTCCTTCAAACAAGAGATGAACACCTTAATAACTTCTTCTTTCATTGCAGATGCTTGCATTTTTTTTTTTTCACGTTTGTAGTTGTACATCATTAAGCAAGGGTTACATATGATTCTTTATTCATTGTTTATTTATTTTTTTTTTGGTAGTAAGCTTAATTTAATTATTGCATTTGAAATTTTTTTCCTCCTTCGTTCTTTCTTATATATATATATATATAAAAAAAAAAAAAAAAAAAAAAAAAAAATTTACACAATACTCGATTTTGATAAACTCAAGTACCGTAGAAAAAAAATTTTCTTTATTTTTTTTATAAAAGGTACTCGAGCCTAGTATACTCGAGTACCACTTTATTTTTTTTAATCGGCAATTTCCAGCTCAGCAGCCACGGTGGAACTATAAAATAAGGTACTCGAGTTCACCAAACTTGAGTACTGGAAAAAGTGGTAGATTGTCATTTATTTCCGAAACAGTGGTTTTTTGCTAAAAATTTCAAAAAATTGTGGTATTTGGCCATTTTGGCCAAGTGAAAGCTATGTTATTCTGTGGAGATTAAGTTCTTGGTCTCAGGTTCTCAAAAGCTTTCTTTGAATTGTCTATATAAAATGTTTTTTATTTCGCTCTCTTTCTCTTTTTAGTGAAAATTTCTTATTAATCCAGTCATTTAATTTAGCTCTATATACAAAAATCTACTATAGTCATTTAGCCTCTGTTATAGTCAATCAAAAGGAATAATCTTTGTTTTATTGCTATCCACTAATAGGATTTATCATTCCAAATTTTAAGTTGGGTTATTTTAGGGTATTTTTGTTGGATATTATAGAAGAGATTGTCTATTTGTTAAATAATTAGAAAATATTCAATGCGAAGTAGATTTTGTTGAATGGGTATAGAATTTCATATGTTTGATGTTTTTTTTTAATTGTTTGTTTTTATTTATTTAAATTGGGAATCTATGAGTTATGGGTTATGAATTATGGATTTTAAAAAATTTTCAAATTAAATGATAGTGTGGGATTAAGGGGTTTGTGGTTATATCTGCAACAAGTTACTATAGTAGACATTCATTAAACAATAAATTTAGGGATATAAAACTTTTTTAATGTATTAAATTCTTAATTTGTAGATTTTATTTTATCAAGATTCAAGAGCTGCACTTATTAATTTTTAAAAAAAAATTAATTAAAAAAGACCAAGAGCTCTATATTGGGGAACATATTCAATTTTACACTCTGATGTTTTAGGATTTGGATTTTCCCTCCTATATTTTAGGGGTGTTTAGAATTTACTCCCTAAAGTTTGAGGATGTTTGGATTTTAAACCCTAAAATTTCAGAATTTCGAGATGTAAAATCTCAACACTCCCAAAACTTTAGAAGGTAAAATCCAAATTTTGAAACGTCAGGTGTAAAATTCAAACACTCCAAACTTAAAAGGGCAAAATCCAAATTTTGAAATTTTAGTTTGTAAAATCTAAATAATCCCAAACTTTAGAGGTGTAATTTACAATTTAACCTAATAACAATAACTATACAAGACATTTTTTTTCTTCATTTCATAACATATAACTGTTTAATATATGTTTTAGCTATATAGTGTTATTTATAAATTCAATATCTGCAATTGTAGTAAAATAAATCATATATCATATTCAATAAATTTTCCGTACATCAGGTTAGTGAATAGTATATAGATATACTGTTGAAGGACAACATGCCAAAATATCTTGCATAGCTGTCAAATTGATGTGTCTATCAGTCTATAATATTCCATAGTTCCACTTGATTATCACCATTATATTCTGACAGGTGTTAGAAGAAAAGAACAGCGCGAAGAAAATGGATATGTTAGCGAACACAAATTTAGAAAGGAAAACACCTTTGATAGAGGCTGGTCATGGTGAAGAAGAAACTAAGAAAAGGTGGTGGCAGAGAGTGTTGGACGTGGAAGAGGCCAAGAAACAAGTCTTGTTTTCCCTACCAATGATTCTTACAAGCGTTTTCTATTACTTGATCACCTTGGTATCTGTCATGTTTGCCGGCCACCTTGGTGAGCTTGAGCTTGCTGGAGCCACTCTTGCAAACTCTTGGGCAACTGTCACCGGCTTTGCTTTCATGGTAACTCTTATCTTTTATTGTAGTTATGTGATGAATATCTAAACCTTCTTTTTCTCCTATGTTACCCTTTAGTCTTTAAAGAACATATGTTGCTCAGTTGATCACAGATCACAGGTAGATATGGATAAGCACGGCCAAAAATTTTTTTTTTTTTTTTTTGCCAAATTGTTTTTTTATGTGAATGAAAATCAAGTTAGTCTGTAGATAAGCACTGCAACATAATCGTTGCTGGGAGGCAAAAACCGTTATGCTATCTAGTAAGGAGTACAAAGGATATCAAGGTACAGGTAATCTAAAATACGATTTGGTATTTTATACGATCATTGATATTGTTATTGTTCTTCAGAAAGAAAAAAAAAAGGATTGGGAAAACAGAACTTTAACGGAGGGTTTCCTATATTTAAATTGCAATTTTGTTTCTGACAAAAAAAAAAAAAAATTATTCATCTTTGTGTAATTCCCTCCACATGTGACAAAAATCCAACAAAGATGATGACGGTGATAGTAAAGGCTCGAATCAAGATTCCATGTAATTAGTCCAAAAGCAAAAGTACAAAGATGATTATATCAGCATATAGAAAAGTCCCCGAGTTTGGTCTGTTTCAAGCTGTCGGCCAAGTTTTCTATTCATGTGATAGCACGCCTTGAATACGCATCTACTTTGGTGTAACTGTCCTGTAGCACAGGAATGCATGAATAAATAAATGAATACGTAAAGAACTCCAAGTCATGATAGGCCAATAGTCTTGTAACTCGGTGACATTGCCGGGTCTGTTTAATAGAGAGAATTTGGGTTTAAATCCTCCCACCCCACCTACTGTTAAGTAGAAAAAAAGAAGTAATTAGAGTTTTAATTTACTCTTTCAGGGTTTAATTGTATGTCATTAAAAGCAAGTGTGAAGGGGCAGCCCTACTTTCACAGTAAATTTGTTGCTATACCTGATATATAGCTTATAGATTGTGACTCAATTACGTCCAAGATGAGTTATACTCTGATTAGATAGCATAGTCAATTCATTGTCTTTGTAAGCTATGTATTCTTATTTAACCTTACTATGATGCTTCATTCTTGAATCTTATCTTTAGGTTGGTTTAAGTGGAGCACTTGAGACACTATGTGGGCAAGGGTTTGGTGCAAAATTATATAGAATGTTGGGGATCTATCTACAAGCCTCTTGTATCATATCCTTCCTATTCTCTATCATTATATCCATCATCTGGTTCTATACAGAGCCAATACTGACCTTACTTCATCAAGATACTAGCATCGCAAAGACTGCCTCTCTCTATATGAGATTTCTCATTCCTGGACTATTTGCATATGGCTTTCTGCAGAACATCTTGAGATTTCTTCAGACACAATCTGTGGTTATGCCCATTGTTGTATTCTCATTGATACCATTGATTATTCATATAGGCATTGCATATGCTTTAGTGCATTGGACAGGTCTTGGTTTCACAGGAGCATCTTTAGCAACTTCAATTTCATTTTGGCTGTCAGTCATTATATTGGCCATGTATGTGGTCTGCACACAAAAATTTAACCACACATGGCAAGGATTTTCATTGGATTCATTCCATTACATTTTTACCAATTTAAAATTAGCCCTGCCCTCTGCAGCAATGGTATGGTAAGTGAAACTTCATTTATTTCATCTCATTACTATGCTCTTCAGCTCTTGCTAATTGTATAGAATTAACATTAACATAGACTTACAAACATATCTGAACAACATTTAGAATATAATCGAAACCCTTTGTAAAGATAGAAACACAATCACTCAGACATGTTCAACTAAGTGTTGCAGAATTTTATAAAATCTTCTATCTATTATTGGTGTACCATGACCAGAAAAAAATTTGAACCTGGTCTGAAATGAATTAAGGAAACCCAGTCCTAATTAAAGATGGCAATTTGTCGAAAAAATTCTCAATACAAAGGGTTTCAGCTAGTGAGTCATTATAACATACTGATCTATTAGGAGACATAGGAGTATGGTATGAAACATGACCTCAATAATTTTACCAGTCTTACATGGTCAAAATTTTTGCCAGTTTGGAGTACTGGGCTTTTGAGATCCTGGTTTTCTTAGCAGGACTAATGCAAAACTCAGAAACAACTACATCTCTGATTGCAATGTGGCAAGTTTTACATCTTTTCCCCTAGTTTTTATAAATTTTAAGATCTAATCTTCACAATTTACTCCAAATTTTTCCTTTTTTGGATTATATATTCAGTGTGAACACAGAAACTGTTGCCTACATGATCACATATGGTCTCAGTGCTGCTGCAAGGTTAGTTAGTTGAACAACTTCTAGTGGTTTGTATTTATACCTTCTAGTTCTTCCGTTCTGTATTTATTCACAGATATTGAGAAAAATAGAACTGATGATTTCAGTACGAGGGTGTCAAATGAGTTGGGAGCAGGCAATCCAATCCAAGCTAAGAGTGCCATGGCAGTTGCTATCAAGCTCTCTGTCCTTCTAGCAGTCACAGTTGTTTTGGCTCTTGGCTTTGGTCATAACATCTGGGCTGGATTCTTCAGTAACAGCAATGAAATCATACAAGAATTTTCTTCAATGACACCTCTACTTGCAATTTCAATAATTTCTGATTCTGTTCAAGGTGTCTTATCAGGTAATAATCCTCAACTTTTCTTTTATATGTGCAGATTATTCCACGGTTATTGGTGCTAATGATTTAGATACTGCAGGGGTGGCCAGAGGATGTGGTTGGCAGCACTTGGTTGTGTATGTTAACTTGGCAACTTTCTACTGCATTGGAGTACCAATTGCAGGACTCCTTGGTTTTACTTTGAAACTACAGGCTAAGGTGAAATATATTTAAAGTAGTCTGTTCACAAACACGCCTAAAAATCAGTATACTTGTCTGCATAGACATAAAATTTCTTGCAATGAATTATTCTGTACAGGGTTTGTGGATTGG
This sequence comes from Quercus suber, assembly GCF_002906115.3. Taxonomy (NCBI): domain Eukaryota; kingdom Viridiplantae; phylum Streptophyta; class Magnoliopsida; order Fagales; family Fagaceae; genus Quercus; species Quercus suber. Next base: position 195,741 of record NW_027069922.1, on the reverse strand, counting down.
CTTAATCTGCGGTCTATCCTGCCAAGCTCTCACCCTCTTGTTGGTTACACTGCGAAGAACATGGACTAAACTGGATCTCTCCAATAACAACACAAATGAATATCCAGTTTTAGTTTAGAAAAAGGTCGTCAAGCATTGTAAGTGATTAGCAACACAGGCTACTTGGGTCTGTGACATATCTTGGGAGACATATATGCAGTCTATGCATGAGATTTTGCAGCTTCCTTCAAACATTGAACTTTTGGCCTAGCTCGAGAACTACGACTTACAAAAAATTGCAACTACGAATTTTTCCCTACACTGGCTCAAAAGAACAAGATTAGAAGAAGGGTCAATGTCCTTCAACGTATTAATCTGAAACTGGTGTTGTAAAATACAAGCATTTATTTTCTCTTTGTTTGAGATGTGTTAAAGGACCTCTCAATAACCCCTAGATGGATTGGGCTCAAGCAGCATTAAAAAGGCATCCCAGAACTCATACTAATTATTTAGATTAAATATTATAAATATATAAGTGTAACTGGTGGCAACTCCATGAATTTTGTTCAGGGTGTTCCTATTCTACTTTGAAAAAATTTCGGATAATTTCTAGGAATGGCAACGGGTCGGGTTCGGGCTGGGTTTTTTCATACCCGAATCCGACCCGCGGGGCAATACCCGTAATCCGAACCCGGCCCGTTTAGGATACCGGATTTTTTTTCGGGGCCCGGACCCGCCCCAGCCGGGCCCCATGGGCCCCGCGGGCCCCGTTTAGGATTGGGCCCAATTCGCGGCCCAACCGCACAAAAAAAAAAAAAAAAATTAAGCCCAAATTTTTTTTGTAATTTGAAGCACGTAATTTGAAGAGAAAATTATCTTAAAAATTGAAAATAATTTAATCACCGGCACGCGGCACCCCTGAGATTTTTGACAAAAATATATATATATATGCCCATTCCAATCCTAAAAAGCACGACCCATTCTTTAGCCCATTAACAAATTTACAATAACTAAAAAAGAAAAAAAACCCAGATCCCTTCTTAGTTAGGATACCCATCTAAATTAAATTATGATTCAAAAATCTAAATAAATACACACAAATCACAACATCAACTTCACAAGTCACAACCATTTACTCCCAAAATAAAATATGAATTTGTTAAAAAAAAAAATTACATACGCTGCGTATGCAACGGTTCAAGAGGGATTCCAATCAGTGATCCTCTGAGTCTTTGACACCGTCATCTAAGTCCTAAGTCTCCTAACCAGTCGAGTTTGTGTGGTGACTGGTGAGCCATACGCCTCTCTCTTTCTCTATGCTCTGCAACTTTAAGTTTCTTTTTGTTTCTTCTTTTTTTTTTCTTAGGCTTCTACGACTTTAAGTTTGAGACACTTTCCAGGTTTTGGGATAGAAGAATAAGTAGTGTTGACGTTTTCACTGAAGGCTGAAGCTGAAGAAAAACGGCGACAGCTCGACGAGGAGAGTCAACGGCGTGAGCTGAGGGAGAGGGACTGAGGGTCGGAGTGAATCGGCGGCGTATGTGGGTTGGGTGTCTCGCCGTCTGAGCTTTGGTGGTGTTCACGGTGGTGGTTTGAGATAAAGTGAGGGTGAGGGAGCGTGGGAATGTCAGATTGAGAGGGAGGGAGGCTGCTGAAGAAGAAATGGGGGATTAGGGAATTTAGGGTTAGATTTTAGGGGTATATATATATATATATATATTAGGTATTTTAGTAATTTCAGGTACCGGGTTTTTACCGGGTCGGGTCACGGGTCGGGTTTCGGATTTTTTTAATAAAACCCGGACCCGACCCGGACCCGCTTCGGGTTTTTTTTTTAAAACCCATACCCGACCCTATTTCTAATCGGACTGGGTAAAATCCGGCTCATTAAGGTCGGGCCGGGCCGGGTACCCGCGGGTCGGGTAAAAATTGCCATCCCTAATAATTTCAGTCTGTTTTGGGACGTTTCAATAAATACTGGCTGCAATTCAAGATTTGGCTAGTATGAAGTTTGTGTTTTAAAAAAAAAAAAATGTTCTTAAAACCAAAACAAATTTGCATTCTGTACACTCAAAAACCTCAAAAGAAAAAAAAAAAAAAAAGAACAAAGGTACCTGTACAATAAGCTATAAGTTCATTTGAAATATTAATAAAATTATTAATTATTGTTGTTTAGTTGTTTCATAAATTTGTTTTTCTTTTATAAATTATAATTTGTTATATTATTGTTTCATTAATTATTAAATTATTAATTGTTGTTTAGCCTAAAATAATTTAATTTGTTTATCTTTTATAATGTATTAGTTAATTAAATTATTAATTATTGATGTTTAGTTACTTCATTATTTTTTTTACTAATTACTAGCAGTCTAGCACACACCTCATCGTGCATTAGCACACACTAGCACACACCTCATATGTGCACACACTCTTGCCTCTCCGATACCATACCAGAGGCCGTTTTGGTTTAACTAGAAAAAAGAAATATTTCGGTACCGATTAATACCAGTATACTGTTTTAAAATTATCGCTAAATATATATATATATATATATATTCTCTTAAAAATTTTATATATACCCTTAAAAATATAAATGATTTTAAAGTTTGACATAATAATTTCTTTAAATATTAGTAATAATTATGGTTGTAGTATAATTTTTTTTTTTTTTTAAAAAGAGTTGTAGTTTAATAATAGTACTAAGTCCATGTACCAACTAAATGCAGTAATGAAAAAACAAAAGAAATAAAATTAAAAATCAATGTGCAAAAGTTAAAGCTAAGCACGTGGGTGGGAGATAAGCTTGAAAATTTTGAAAACTTTTGACTCATTTAATGACTTCAGTATTCACATGGAGAGTGGGACACTAGTGTACAAAACAAATTAAACAATATACGGCAATTGGCATTCAAAACTAGAAATTCCAAAGAACAGAGAAGCGGAAAAGTTGAAGAAAAATAGAGAACGGAGAAGAAAAGGCGAGGAAGAAGAAGCTGAAGCAGGTGAGGAGACTACGATTAACCAAATGGAAGTGGCCGGAGACATGAAGTGACTGGCGATGTGGTGGTGAGTGGCTATGACGACAAAAATTGATGATTTTGGCCCTTTTTTTTCTTTTCAGATTCTCTGTTACAATTTTTTTTTTTTTATAGATTTTAGTTTAAAATTTGTTTGGCATAAAAATTTGGAGAGTGTTCTTGATATTGCTTGAAGGTGTTCTTATTTTTTTTTTTTCTAAGGGTAAACAAATAAAAAATTAAATTATTATATATAAATTTTANGGGCTCATCATCAGGATCCTCAAGAATGTCCTCAGAATCCTTAGAAGACAAGTCAGTATCGGGCCCACGCGTGGCAGAGCTAGGGATGGAAGAAGGGGTAACCACCAAAGAAGAACCATCCTTCACAGCCTGAGATAGAGCTGCGAAAGGGTCACTGGTAGAGATAACAAGGGGCGTGACAGGAGGAGTAGCCTTGGTCTAAGAAGCAGCAGGAGGGGTGACTCCCCTTTAAGGAGTAAGTGTCTCGACAGAAACATGGGTGGCCTCACTAACCTTCCCAGTATGAGTACCCTCATCTACGAGTACCGGCCCAGTAGGAGAGGTAGAAGCCTCAGCAAAAGCCCCGTGTGTAGCAAAAGGGGCAGGTGTCGAAAATGCTACATCAGCACCATAAAAAAAGCCTCCCATGGGTACACCCATGAAGGCAAAAAGTTCCTCAGTTGTGGGGTGGTACACAGAGAGAGGCTCGAGCTCATCCTAGAAGACAAAAAAGAAAAGGATATGAAGATCAAAAGAACTTTTGGGTGGATGAGGTACACAAAAGCATATGGCAGACGAAACACATGCAAAGAAAGAAAACAAAAAGAGAGAGAAAAAAAAAAAGGGATGTTCCTCAAATCCAGGCTCGTCAAGCAGTATGGGATGGGTGACAGATGTATCCTCCTTATGCTTAGACTGCAAAAAGGGGGAGAACAAAAGACAAAGTCAAAGAAAGAAGTCAGCAAATATGTCAGGGTTAGCCACAGGGAAAGTAAAAAATATATATATGTAAAGGACAGGGTAGGATTAGAGATGACGTACTCTCCACTTAGCAGCAAATGCAGGGTGAGGGTTGTCTTTCTCTTACTACCCCGTGTCCTGCTGGAAAGGGGAGCATTTATAGGTGGCCGTGGAGTGGCAGGCTTGGACTTGCTTACAGACTTAAGCTTGGCAGGGCCTTTCTTACTCGATGCAGAAATGTTCGTCACTTTAACTTTCTTCTCCCAACCTAGAGGATAATCACCAGTGTGCTAATGCCACCCTCTCTTCTCCTCATCCCATTCAAAGATGGCAGACCGGTTCTGTTTCCTAGCATATGCTAACACGGACTTTGAGGGCAGGAGCAATCGAGGATTAGCCGAAATAACCATACTGAGCCTATCAAGAGGAATAAGGTAGAAACCGCGACTACCCACTAACTCTTACTCGAACGAAGTCATCACTGCCTGCTAATACCCATGCATGGTAAGAGTACAAAGGCCCTCCCTCAATGAGCCTGGAACGATAACTGCAATGAAGCACTGGCTCTAGAATTCGAAGGCAGTATGCCGTAGGAAGGGTCGGACGGAAGTAGGGGACTCCATGAGAAAAGAAAGGTCATCAGGAATGTCTTGGTCTAATCCAAACTGTCTCCACACTCTATTGGCAGGATAATGAACAAACATGATGCCTTCGTCGGCTAAGTAAGGCAACCATCTAGCATTGGTGGCCGCCAAATAAGTGATCTTTGTCTCATCAAAACCAACCAAATGAGTGGTAGTCCCAGCAATATCAACAAACAAACCCATTGCAGAATCTATACATGTATAACCTGTACCCAAATTTCTATAAGCTCTCCAAGAAAAACCAAAACCTTCATCAAATGACTCAACAACAGAATAATCAATAGGCTTCAAACCAGACCAACGGAAAGCCAGCAGAAAATCGGACTCAAATCTGTCGCAAAAATCAGTAATTACCCTTGGGCATGATTGATACTTCTCTTTACCAAAGTGAGTGGGCCAACACTTTGCCAAATATTGGGCATAACGCTCAAATAAAAATTGCTGCAGGATAGTACTATGCTCGTCAAGCAGGGGCATAACACTCAAATGTTGGGTACACCCATGACAGGACCCTACCTGACTCTCATCATTCCGCAGGATATCTAATTGGACATACAAATGCCCTAAGAACATAGGGGCCAATGGCAAACTCACCCCAGCGGATATCTTGATGGCTAAACGGAAGTATAAAGGCTTTATGGCATAATGGAGGTGAGAGCCAAAAACAAATTTACAAAGCCAAAATGCAACAAAAGTCGCACGACGGGCGGTCACGAAGAACTTAGAAGAAGAACTAAACCAATATGACAACCTGGCATTCTTGGTCATCCTCTTCTTTAATTCGGCCTCAACGGCCTCTTCCTTCGGAGAAAGTTCTAGAGTGGCAAGATCAATGTCGCCGAGGATAGGTAAGAGTAACTGGTTGGCCACGTCTTCAAGGGTAACAGTGAGTTCGCCGCAGGAGAAGAAGAAGGTATGGGTGGTGGTAAACCACCGGCAGACCAAGTGGCAAAGGTTGTAGAGGTCCCAGAAGTTGGATAAGTAGCGAGATGAAACGATGGCCTTCAAAACACCGGCCCGCTGTAACAACCCCATGAAGCCCGTATTGGATAACTCATTATCTACCCATTCCTTCCAACCCAAGGCAGTACCCGACCCAAATTCGAAATGGAAGACACGGGGAGTGAAATGCCTTGGCGAATGACTAGATCGGGGATCGAAGAGGCCAACAAGGCCCAAGAAACATTAGGGTTTTGCTGACAAATGGCGAGCCACACAGGGCCTGACGGCGGCGGCGCATAATCGCCAGGAATCTTTGTGAAGGTGGACATCATACTAGGGATCGATTAGAGGGGCACATTCACTGTCTGGGTTGCGCTGTGCTTCTTCCTCATCAGAGTGGTCCGACTCAGAATACTCGGCCTCCTTGCCTACATCACGTGCAACGGGAGGGAAATGGCCTCTTTCCTTTACAGTGGAAGGAGCTTTAGCTTTTCACCGGTGCCATAGTATAAGGGTTTGATCGGAGTAAATGGGTATAAGTGTTTAAGAAGAGGGAAACATTGTAGAAAGGGAAACGGATAGAGTATTTTGGAAAGGAAGGAGTTTGTGTTTGGATTGTAAAGGGACTCTCTTTTAAATACCGGGGTCATTAATACCGGCATGAAGGGAGGCGACAGGTCAGCCATCAAGAAGGGAATGAAATTAATGAAACGACGGCTATGTTTCAAATTAACTACTAAACTGGGAAATTTGAAGAGACAACACTATTCACGACAGGAGAATATATATATATATATACATGTGTATGAGATGGGGTCCACTGTTCAAAAAGCTCGTGAGGGAAAAGAAAGAAAAGAGGTAGAAAGGACAGGAAGGTCTTTTATTCACATATGAACTGCAGGAACGCTTCATATGTTCAGGGGGCTAAATGTTGAGGGTCATTTTTAGGAATCCAAGTAGAAAGAAGAAAGTCCAACTATACAGGCAACAAAGGGTTGGCAAACAGATAGCAAAACCATTAAGCCTAAGCAGCAGAAATAATGGATTACAAGCCCAAGAAATAAACAAATGGGCCTTAAGGAGGCAAATGGGCTTAAAGAAGCCCAGAAAGAGAGAAATAGCAGACCCATAGGCAGTATATGATATAGAAAAGTGAGAATGGGCCACTACAGGTCCGAAGTAATGCAAACAAAGAAAGTAAAGGGTTGATGGCAAGCCTATAAGCCCCAAGGATGAGAATAATGTAATTGGGCCGGGGAAGCTCAATGAAGTTAGTAAAAGCCCATGAGAATGCAGAGTTAGTAAAAGGGCCAAGGAAGCCCAAAGAAAGCAAATAGGCCAAGGATACCCAAAGGAAAAAAAAAGGGACACAGGAGCCCACAAGTGATGTAATGGAAAACCAATGGCCATAGTAAGCTACTGGAGGAAAGATAAACGGCAGGCCTAAAGAGGTTCAACAGGATTGAGTCATTATAGCAGGAATGACAAAGTGATATGGTAGGAAATGATGGCAATCAAGGAATAGGCTGAAAGAAATGTAAAGCCCATTATCAAATAAAGCCCAGGCCCTAAGGGGAGCAGGAAATCAGAAAGCAACTTATATAAAAGGTTAAGAATGGATGGCAGACTGTGCAGACAAGCCTCTAGACCATGGCGGACGCATGAACAGCTGGCAAATTTTGGACACATATGGGAGGAAGGCACGCGCAAGGCTCAGACATCACCAGCCTGTACCTAGCCAATATGGGACATGGTGAGGTCATGGGTCAGAGGTAAGAGGGCATGGTCTAGCGGTGGGGAGAGGAGAAAACCTATTATGGGGTTCCTACTCAAGCTTTTTTGGGGGATACGTCCTGCTGGGATGACATACCTCCCAAAAGAAGCAAGGCTGAGTTGGAACCACTAAGTGCATGCCATGAGGGATAGGGAGAGAGAGCACCTACATTGTAGGAGGAAAGGGTGCCACGGCAGACAAACAAAAAAAATAGTTCTCTTTGTCTGGTGATGGGGAGTGGCACACAGACGGTCCAGTGGTGGTCGGCAAGTGCACCAAGACCAGACAAAGGTGGTTAAGGGCTAAAATAATAAAATTTGATCACGGCAGGTGCTATAAAAGGAGGCCCTTGCCGTGGGCAAAAATGGGGGATAACGACACTAGAATCACAGAAACAACCATCTAGGAGGAATCACAAAATAGAAACAAGGGTGAAGAAAAGAAATAAAAGATAAGAGGAAAACTAAAACCAAAAAAAAAAAAAAAAAAAAAAGGAAGAAAGGAAGAAACATAGAGTTAGATCAGCAAGCATGCACCAATAGGTTATTTCCCTCTCTCCCTTTCCAAATCCTGTTTTCTGCCAAAAGCAAAAGGGTTCCTCTAGGCACCAACTATTCAGGTCTATTTCCCTCAAAGTGATTAATTTCCATGGCAGGTTCCTTAGGAGATTAATTGCGTTGAGAAGAAGCATTCTTCCCTTTCTGGTTTTGGTCCTGCAGACTAGATTTACTCTGATTTCTTTTCTCTTTTGATTGACCCATATGCTGACCACTTATTCACTTGCTTTTCTTTAATTATTGTTATTATGATTATCTTCCTTAAGTAAGGATTATCTGTTCACTTTAATTAAGAAGCCGAAGTATTCTTCTTTTTGTTTTATTATCATGTCTGTTTGCCATGACTCATTTAGAATAGTTCTGCCTGCCATAAGCATGCTCCTAGCAGACGAGACATAGTTTGCGTACAAGCCGGACTAAGTTGAGTTGCAGTTGGACCAGTCTCAACTCCCTTACTCAAAACAGTTGGGCCTAGTATCGTAGAAGGCAGCCTAGCCCAGTACAACAATAATACCGCAGGAGGCAACCCAGCATAACACAAAAAAGCCCATCACAAATGGATTCTTGTTCAACCACTTATTGCATGAATTTTAGAAAGGAGAAAGGTTACATACCAAATCTAAAAAGTTCAAATCTTGAAGCCTTCTTCCGAGCTTAAACAAAGAAATCATCGTTTTTAGTTTTGATTCAAAAAAAAAACCATCGTAAATTCCTATACACCTTGAAACCGGAAAAAATATTATTACTGCTGAAAATATTTAATGAGTTCCTTGGAGTACCAAAGGACCTTTTGGTTTATAGAGGAGACTTTTACTTGGGAAGATTTCAAAGGTTTTGGCTAAGGCTACTACGGTAGGATCGAAGAAAAAATGATGCAATTGCAGAGGTTGCAATAGATATTCAAATTGTGCAAAAGTTTTGTGAGTAGAGCTTTTTTATTATTATTAATAGATAGTTATAACTTACAACAATGACGATGGAATTGAAAATCTAGTTCTTCTTTTAAAAGATAGCAGGTTATGTTGTTTTTTTTGAAACCAGGCCATTATATTTTCATTCATTTAGAGAAATGGAATCCAAATACACAGCCTCAAGGGCAGGAGGTAGAGTTTCCTCCATCCAATAAATATCTTCATCAATAGACCTAGCATATCTAGCTAAGGAATGAGCTACAAAATTAACTTCACGTTTAACACAACTAAATGACTTGCATCTGGAACTAGCTGCCAAGACGTGGATATCTGCATAAAGATTTCCCAGCCTAGACCGATAAGCTTGTAAGGAAGAGAGGCACTTTATGACCGTAGAGTTATCACCTTCAACTATCAGCTCCTCGAACCCGGCATCAACAGCGAACTCCAACGCTCTCCGGCAGGCAAGAACCTCGGCCTCCTCACTGTCCGCCACACATGGTCCTTTGGCTAACATAGCAGCCACAACTTCCCCCAAACTGTTACGAATCACAGCACCAAACCTAGAGGAGTTTATATCAGAGAACACGGCTGCATCGAAATTCAATTTGTATAAGGAACCAATTGGAGGATGCCATTTCTGCACAACAGAAGAGGATCCCGATACAGCCAAATGAACTTGAGCAGCATGGAACTCCTCTAAATAGTCTTTGGCTTGTTGATTCAGACGTCCAGGTTCTTGGATAACTCCCCTATGCACTACCGCATTACGTTGGTTCCATATAAGCCAACATTGAATCCAGAAAAATTCTAACTCATCATTTGTTAAATGTTGCTGCAAATGCTCCACCAGCTTCACCATATCATCAAAACCGGTCCCTCCTTTTTGCAAGCGACGTGGACACCCAGCCCAAATATCTTGGGCCAACCTGCACTCCCACAAAACGTGATACCCAGTTTCTTTGGCCTGGAAACACACTCCACATCTGTCATCAACGAGAATTTTACGACGAGCTAAATTTACCCAGGTAGGCAAGATAACAAGGTAGACTCTCCAACCAAAAACTTTGATTTTGTTTGGAATCCTAAGTTTCCATAGCCTCGCCCAGATTAAACTACCCATCACCTCCCTTGAGCTTTCACCCATGTCAGCTTCCTGCTTGGATAATAATCTTACAATATGATATCCTGATTTGACCGAATAGTCCCCAGCTTTGGAATGCAACCAAAATACCATATCAGGCACATGTCTATGGCTTAATGGAATACGCAGAATAGCCTCTGCATCATTACTATGAAATTTAGCTCTACCTCTTCCTGATCCCAAGTATTTGTTCTCCAATCTATGAGGTCAAACACTCTCCACTCCCATTCCTCCTCCACCGGTGGATGAAGCACCCGATTTGTGACTTGATTCGGAATCCATTTGTCAACCATAACTCGGATGGCAGTCCCATCTCCCACCCTCCAACAACAACCTTTTTTAAGAATTGGTTGGGTAGCCATTAAGCTCTTCCACACATAGGAGCAATTAGGAACATCCGAAGCCTCTAAAAATGTGCAATAAGGGAAGTACCGTGCCTTAAAGCACTTGTAAAGCAAAGAGTCCCTATCTTGAATCAATCTCCACCCTTGCTTGGCAAGCATAGCCAAATTAAAATCCTTCAACTCACGAAAACCCATTCCTCCTTCCTTTTTTGATCGAGTAAGCACCCCCCAATTTTTCCAGTGAATTTTCCTTTCCTCCCCAGTTTGACCCCACCAAAACCTTGCACAGAGAGCATTAAGCTCATTGCAAAGTTTAACAGGTAGAAGAAACACCCCCATAGTGTATGTGGGGATTGATTGGGCTACCGCTTTAATCAGTACCTATTTGCCTGCTCTTGAAAACATCTTCCCTTTCCAACCTTGCATCTTCTTCCAGACTCTGTCCTTCAAAAAAGAAAAGGCTTGATACTTTGATCTACCAAGCAGTGTAGGCAGCCCCAAATAAGACTCAAATCTATTAACCTCCTTCACCCCCAACATATTTTTTATGATTTCTCTTCGGTCACCATCCGTATTATTACTAAAATAAATAGATGATTTTTCAAAATTTATACATTGGCTAGAAGAATATGCATATAGCTGAAGGATATCTGTAACACACTGCACTTCCTCTTGAGAGGCTTGGCAAAAGAGTAATGAATCATCTGCAAAAAGGAGATGGGAAATCCTGAGTGCATTTCTACAAACTGCAACTCCATTAAGTCGCCCCTTCTTTTTTGATCTAGCCAGCAAAGCTGAAAACCCCTCCGCACACAATAGGAATAAATAGGGAGACAAAGGGTCGCCTTGGCGAAGGCCCCTGGATGGTAAGATTCTTCCATAGGCGTTACCGTTGATACAAACTGAGAAAGATGGTGTAGTTACACAGCACATCACCCTCTCAATCCATACGTGGGGAAAGCCCAGCCTGATCATAATGCCCTTCAAAAAATTCCATTCAACCCGATCATAGGCCTTGCTTATATCCAACTTCATAGCAAGTAAGGCTTTCTTGCCTTTTCTCCTACAATGCATAGCATGCAAATTCTCATATGCTACAAGGACATTGTCAGTAATCAGCCCGCCTAGCACAAAGGCACTTTGAGAAGGAGCAATCAACTGAGGAAGAATCTGTTTTAGTCTGTTAGCCATAACTTTAGAAATAATTTTGTAAATAACATTACAAAGGCTAATAGGACATTCTAATAGGGGATTTCACTTTAGGGATAAGGACAATATGAGTAAAATTAATATCAGGGAGCATAATACCAGAATTCAGAAAATCTAAAACAGCTGCAGTCACATCATCACCCACAATATGCCAATATTTTTGGTAAAAGAGAGCATTCATACCATCCGGTCCAGGAGCCTTTGTTGGTCCCATCTGGAACAACGCTGTTCTGACTTCCTCCACACTGTATTCTCTGGACAAGACTTCCTGCATATCAGTAGTCACCTTCTGTTGCACTGCACTAAGACATTCCTCCATTCTTTGACATATACCTGATCGAAAAATATTCTCAAAATACTCAATTGCCACCCCAGCAACCCTCTCTGGCTCCTCCACCCAAACATTATTCTGATCTCTAACCCCATGGATAAAATTTCTCCTTCGCCGTTAAGAGGCTTTGGAGTGAAAATATTTAGTATTCCTGTCTCCATGCTTCAACCATAAGACCCTTGACCTTTGTGCCCAATATATTTCCTGTTTAAGTAATAGATCATCAAGAATCTTACTTGCATCCAAGAATTCATTTCTGTTCTCCACCGTTGGTTCAGCCATGCTCAACTCCTCAACCCTTTTTTGAAGTCTCTTAATTTCCACCTCATCCGGATGAGTTTTAGAAGCACCCCAAGCCTGCAACTCCAAACCATACTTGCTGATTTTCTCCTTAACTCCCAGCAAACCCAGCTTCATGTTACCTGCTAAACTCCATGCATCCCTAATGACCGTCTCACAATCATCCTGAGTCAACCAAGCCTCTTCAAACCGGAATGCTCTTGTGCTTCTACCACGGGATCTTAAAGTTGTCTGAGCATTTAATGGAACTGGCCTGTGATCCGAAGCATGAGAGAATAGATGAGTGACCAAACTTTCTTGGAATTTTTCCTTCCAACCCGTATTAGCCACCATTCTATCCAGCCTTTCCTTAGTATTTTCCAACCCTAGTCTTTTGTTATTCCACGTGTAAGGATACCCCACAAACCCCAAATCTACCAAGCTACAATCATCCAAAACTTTACGAAAATCATCCATCTGTTTAAACGAAGGGGGAAATCTACTTTGTTTATCAGAGGAGTGAATAATAGCATTAAAATCCCCAATACAACACCATGGGCCATCAACAAACGAACGTAAATGATTGAGGAGAGCCCATGATTTGTGTTTCTGACTTGCTTCAGGCCACCCATAAAAACAGGTAAGCATCCATGCATATCCATATTCCTCAACTACTCTTGCTAAAATGTGGAGTTCAGTAAAATTAATAACCTCCAGTTTAACCTCTTCTTTCCAAATAAGCGCCAAGCCTCCTCCCCCAATAGGCTTTTTCACAATAAATTTATTCTGAAATGGTAATTCTCTGCAATGATAATCAAAACCCTCTCTGTCTAAGTGTGTCTCCATTAAAAAACACACTGTAGGAACTTGATCCCTCACCATCTTGTGAAGGCTGCGAACTATCCAAAAGTTCCCAAGCCCTTGGCAGTTCCAGCTTAGAAGTTTCATTGTGCTCGGCCGGGGTACTCCTGCACCCCTGCCGTTTCATTGTTTTGTTCCTCTACCTTTAGTCTTCCACGCTTCCCACTCTTCTCTTTATTTTCTGTGTCTGCTTCAAAGTCGGCTTCCTGTAATCCTCTCTTACCCAACTTCTTATTACTTGTTTCTTGTTTTGCAATGCTCGGCCCACACTCCATGCGAACCAGCCTAGTCCAAGTGGGCTTTGGTTTTAGGACTTAAAGCCCATCCTGAACTTTAGTAATAACATGCACTGCCTCCGATTTAGTATTCGACCTGTCCACATGATTTAGTGCCAAATCATTCACATTATTCACCCCACTAGATTTTAGCACCTCTACATTAGTAACCGAAGAAGGTGGCCCACAAGCTTCCAAACATACTCCTTCCGTTACAGGCACACTCTCCGTAAAAGCCGGAGAATTTCCTGAATCCACTCCCTTGCCAAATCCGTAACCGTTAGTCTCAATAGGGTTCTCATTCTCGTTTTCTACTTCCGCCGCCGTCTGCTCCAAGTTGACGTTTCCATCCCAGCCTTCAGTCCTGTCACTGTTAGACATAGTGGATCCCATTCTCACTGACGAGCGAGATCGGCGTCCTGTTGATTTCAGCCACTCACCGTATTGGCATATTACTTCACTCCCATTCTTGCTCCATGCGTAGTATTCAACACAATGTTTAGTATCATGGCCCAAGAGTCCACAAAAATGGCAAAACATGGGAAGACATTCGTATTTGTAACTAACCCATGAATGTTGTCCATCCGAACCTCCAATAAATCCACCCCGTCTCAAAGGTTTTGATATTGGGACTGCAACCTTAACACGCATAAACAGGTTCAGACCTTCTCGCGGTTTCCATTTTTCAATCTTGACCACCTACCCCAATCTACTACCAATCTCAGAAGCAACTTTAGGTGAGGACATGCCAAATGGCGCCCCCCAAATCTGAATCCAAAGGGCCACCGAATCAAATTTGACATTCGCCTCTGTCATACCGGGCTGTCATCTTTGTAGCATGAGCACTTGATTATCGAAGGACTAGGGACCCTCTTTGAGCACTCTATCCAAATCAAATTCACGACCAAACTTGAATTGGAAGAGGTTCGAACCTACTTCCATAATCTGCACCCCTTTCTCCAGACTCCATGCTCTCCTTAACGTGTTTTGTGCAACCCGTTTATTAAACGGTTTACACATAAGGAATTTACCAATCAGACTGAGGGAACAACTCTCAATTTCCTCCTTTCGACCTTCATCAGATATGGTGATCACTTCTTCTTCTTCTTCTATTGTCAGCCTCATATTCTCTAATCTGTTTATCACATCATCAGCCATGATTCGTCAGACCCTATCCCAAAGAGAAAAGAAAAGGCAAACCCTTAATGAACTAAGGGAGGGAGAAGTCTCGCACTTAGTCAAGAGAGAGAGCTCCTACGCGAGGAGAGAATCCAGTTATGTTGTTAAGATAGAAGACTTTTGACTTTTCTACTTTATTATAATTACTTTAGATTTAATATCTGATATCTTTTGTTGATATAATTGGTTGTGTAAGGAATTAATAATAAACCTCGTGATTTTTTTTTTAATCCATTGCATAAATTGTTTCATGTCTAAATCATTTTCTTAAATTGGTATTAGAGCAATCAGAACACCTAGAGGTCAAAATTGGGTCCGACTTGCGTCCAGTGAAAGCTTTCACTAGACATGTTGGATTGTGGACACGTGTCTAAATCCGAACATGTCCAGTGGAAATTTCCACTGGACACAAGCCGTGTCCGTCAAAATTAGTTTCCAATTCATTATTTAAACGTGTGTAAGCTTGTAAGAGTTTGTTTTTGGGGCAAATTTAGCCATTTTTCCAAACAAATAATACACAATTGTTTAATAATTAATTAATATACGTGTGCGTTTGTAAGAGTATCAGTTTTTGTGCAATTTGAAACATTTTTTTTCCATCATGACGATTACAAGTGGAACACATCTCAAGAACAATACATTCATGCCTATGGTAATATCTGGTTTAAATTAATAAAATTATATATTTATTCGTTGGAGCGGGATCCTGGATTGTGTCTAAAAATATGGGACAATTTTTTAGTAATCAACTTGATAACTAAAATGAATTAAGAAACAATCATTTGCGTATTTTTTTTATTCATTTTTTTAATGCTTAATAGATACTAGTTGATTCTCAAAAAAAAAAAAAAAAAAAAAAAAAAAAAAAAATGATAGTTTACTTTTATGTATTGATTTTTTTTTTTTAATCTTAGTTTTATTTCTTATTAATCCAGAATGGTGAAAAGTTTTTGTTCATAATAGCGAAGAAATCCAAATTTTGTCCATGCTATGGACCTCCATATTTAAAACAGGCACCAACCTTTACATAAATTCTTTCAAAGAACTTGTTGATGAACCTTTTCATAGATTCTTTCAAAGAATTTGTTGACTATTATCAATTTTAGCAAATTGGTACAATAAAATTACATTTTTCCCCTCTTAATAATATCATTGATCTTTTTAAAAGAAATGCTACAACTACAAACATTTTTATAACATATTTTTAAAAATTATTGAGGTAACAAATTCTTACTAATTCGCATATAAACTCGTCATTTATATCAATTTTTTATTTATTAATAACTACTCATCATCACATCAATAATTTATAAAAAATTTGTAACTTTTGCATTTTTCTCATTTTAGAGATGATAGAAAGATATATAATTAATAGTCGGCAACAATAATTAGCAGCATCCAACACCTAAAACTAGTCATTGACTTGAAGCCTTTATTCAATATTACGTACAAACACAACCACCTGCGTGACCCTAACATAAAGTCATTGACTTGAAACCTTTAAATGTGTAGAACCCTATCTTTGGGATTGCCAGTCCAATATACCTATTGGCTATTGCTCAAGCTTTTACTTATCAACCAAAGCCGGCATCACCATTTACATCGCCTATTCTGCTATCCCACACTACAACAAAAGTGGGCTATGGTGACGAAATCTAGTGAGGATAAACAATTTCGTCACCAAATGATAACATTTAGTGAGGAAAAGAAGAATTCGTCACCAAATATTATAAAAATTTTAAAATTGGTGATGAAATCAATATTTCGTCACCAAAGATGTACAAATTGGTGACGAACTATTCATTTCGTCACTATAGGTCATGAAAAAAAGGCAAACCTAGGGTGACGAAATATTCACATCACCAAAGACTTACTGAAGGTGACGAAATTCTAAATTCGTCACCCAATATTAGGATGTAGGTGTTTTTGGTGATGAAATAAATTTTCGTCACCTATTGTTTAACCAAAGACTGACCAAAATACTCCTACAATCTCTAAAATCACCAATTATGCTAAAAACCACTAAAATGACCAAAATATCCCAAAATCTCTTAAATGAGCAAAATACTCATGAAATAACCTAAAAAATGACCATAATATCCCTAAACCTAATAAATGACCGAAACCCCCAAATCCTAAAAAATAACCAAAGTACACACGAAACCTAAAAAATGACCAAAATATCCCCAAAACCTAAAATTTGGCCAAAATACCACCGAAACAAGAAAATTACCAAAATAACCCCTAAACCTAAAAAATAATCAAAATACCTCTGAAACCTAAAAACTGACTGAAATAGCCTTAATGCTTGAAAATTACCAAAATACCCCTAATCCTAAGAAAATGACCAAAATACCCTCCAAAACCTAAAAATAACTAAAATACCCTAAAACCTATAAAATGACAAAAATGGCCATAAAACCTATATGATGATAAAAATACACCATAAACCTAAAAGATGATCGAAATACCCTCAAACCTAAAAATAACCAAAATACCCCTAAATGACCAAAATATGGCTATTTTGGTCATTTTTAGGTTTAAGGGTATTTTGGTCATTTTTAAGGTTTAGAGGGTATTTTCAGTTATTTTTTTAAGTTTAGGGGGGTATTTTGGTAATTTTTATACTTCGAGGGTATTTTGATCATTTTTAGGTTTCATGGGTATTTTGGTAATTTTTAGGTTTGGGGAGTATTTCGGTCATTTCTTAGGTTTAGGACGTATTTTTGTCATTTTTAAGTTTTGGGGGTATTTTGGTCATTTTAAAGGTTTCGGGGGTATTTCGGTTATTTTTTAGGTTTAGGGTTTTTTTTTTCTAGGGATATTTTGGTAATGTTTTAAGTTTTAGGGTATTTTAGTAATTTTATGATTTTAAAGGTATTTTGGTCATTTTTTAGGTTTAGGGTGCATTTCGACAATTTTAGAGGATTTTAGGAGTACTTTGGTTATTTGCAAGTTTTAGTGGAAATTTGGTAATTTTCATTATTGGGTAATTGAGTGGGTTGAGGTTTACCTATAATAATTTGGTTGAGTTAGGTTTGGGTTAGATGTAATTAGTTAAATTGGTAATAATTGGTAAATGGGTTAGATGTAATTAGAGTTACATCAGGTGTAACTCGAACCCAACCCAATATTTCTTAATTCCATGTAAATTTTGACAAATCTACCATTAGATTACATTATTTTCATATATTTTTCATGATTACAAAATTTCAAGGAGATCAAGGATTAATAGTTGTGTCATCAATCAATTGTTTAAATTCAAGTTTTTGTAGTTTAAAATAATGCATAAAAGATGAGTTTATAAATCAAATAGTAAATTACATCCGATAGGCATGAAGATTGGCGTGCATGTTAAGAACATATAAAACATGTAATCCAACGGTTGTATTTTCAAAATATGCATTCAATAATAAGTTATTGGATGGTGTAACATTTTTTAGAGTTGCATCAAGTGTAACTTGAACCCAACCCTATATTTCTTAATTCAATGTGAATTTTGACAATTCTACCGTTAGATTACATTATCTTTATATATTTTTCATGATTACAAAATTTTAAGGAGATCAAAGATTAATAGTCATGTCATCAATCAATTGTTTAAATTCAAGTTTTTGTAATTTAGAATAATGCATAAAAGATAAGTTCATAGTTTAAATGGTAAATTACATCCAATTGGCATGCAAATTGGCATGCATGTTAAGAACATATAGAAAATGCAATCCAACGGTCGGATATTCAAAATATGCATTCAATAATAAGTTATTGGATGGTGTAACATTTTTTAGAGTTACATCAGGTGTAACTTAAACCCAACCCTATATTTCTTAATTTGATATGAATTTGACAAATCTACCGTTAGATTACATTATCTTCATATATTTTTCATACTTACAAAATTTCAAGGTGATCAAAAATTAATAGGCATGTCATCAATCAATTGTCTAAATTCAAGTTTTTGTAGTTTAAAAATAATACATAAAAGATGAGTTTAAAGATCAAATCGTAAATTACACCCGATTGGCATGAAAATTGGCATGCATGTTAAGAACATATAGAAAATGTAATCCAACGATTGGATTTTCAAAATATGAATTCAATAATAAGTTATTAGGTGGTGTAACATTTTTTAGAGTTACATCAAATGTAACTTGAATTTAGCCTTATATTGAAACCTACCAGAAAAATTTGGGTGAGTTAGATTTGGGTTAGATTTAATTAGTTAAATGGATATTAATGGGAAAAATAGGTAATATTGAAACCCTACCTGAAAATTTTGGATAATATCCAATTACCTTCTACCTCTAATGCACGTATACTCCATTTTTGTCCACATACCCATATCCGATACGTATCATACTGGATACCTTTAAGATACTTGGCCGATCAATTTTTTTTTTTTTTAAGTGCCAATACATCTAGGATGCATCTCTAATATGACTTAGGTACCATTGTAACCCAATCCCAATAGTGAGAGATAGTCCAAACTTGTAAGAATTTTTATTTATATGCTTTATATATCGGTTTCAATATTGAATACTTATCTAATTATATTTTAGGGTATATTACAAATTACACCTCTAAAGTTTGGAGATGATTGGATTTTTTGCACCCTAAAGTTTTAGAATTTAGATTTTATTTCCTGTAGTTTGGTGATGTTTGAATTTTACACCATGATATTTTAGAATTTAGACTTTACTCCCTATATCTTAGAAGTGTTTGAACTTTACCCCTCCTGAAATTTTTGAAAAAAAAAAAGAAAAAAAAAATTGCGGTACTAAATTTTTTTTGATTTCTTTTTGCGCGGTGCCAAATTTTTGGCGCGTACTAAATTTTTTTTAGTACCCAAATTTTTTTCCATTATTTTTTATTTGTGTAAAACAAAACCCTATTACTTTCCCTCTTTCTCCTCTGCTCTTAGCCTCCCACAAAGACCGGTATGCTCTCTCTCTCATGAAAAGTGATCAAGGGTATCTTGTGGTGCGGGGATGTCACGATAGAGAGGTTGAGGTTGGGGATCGAGATTATGAAGAAAAGGTTGGGTTTGGGTTCCAATTCCAAGATCAGTCCCCTAACCTTGAAGCGGATTAAAAGGTATGGGAATAAGAGCAGAACAAATCAACAATAAATTATCTGTGGTGGTTAATGAAAATTTTGTTTTGGTGTTTTTTAATTGGTTGAGGGCATGTTTAGATGTCATGTTATGAAATTAAGAGGATCAATTTTGTTTTATGTAGAAATATATATATATATATATATATATATATCTTTGGTTGAAATGAAAGTGGGAGCTATGTCACAGATAGGTGGTAAAGTTTTGAAACAGTTTAGTTGAAAATTTATTTTGGAAGTGTTATTTATTTTAATTTGGTCTATGTTCCTTTATCTTCAAACACACCGCCAAAAAATGAAGTTAAAATTTCATATTGTTTGACGTCAATCTATTGGGATTTTGGAAAAGAAACTAAAAAAAAAAAAAATTGTGATGCTCTCCTCTCTCTGGGAGTAGTTGCCAAGTATTTATTAAAACTTTAAAGATTTTTTTTTTTGGCTTTGATTGTTTATGTAAGGTTAAGAGGCTGACCAAAATGATAGAGAAAGTTGCAACTGGGGTCCTCTCTGGGGTTGTCAAAGTCTCTAGATTTTTAACAGGCTCAGTGGCAAATTCAAGAGTAGGCAAGAAGTTTTTTGGCCTCCTACCAGGGGAGATTGTGCTTGCTTCCCTAGATGGATTTAGTATGTTGATCATTTCAAGCCCTTGCGTTATATATTATAATATATTAGCATATATTTCTTTTCTGAATGGCTATTTTTACTCTATCAAACAGCTTCCAATCCAAAAGTTCATAAATAGATGCATTATAAAATCTATGAAGTTAATGTGGGTTTTGCTTCACCTTGCTTCCTAGCTATTTGATTACCACAAAATAGCCGTGGCACACATGATTTGTGTGGAAAGGGAATTTATTTGTAACTGGAGGAAAGTGGAAATAGGGGTGTTGAAGGTAGATTTGAGAAAAAAGGAGGATGACAGGCCATTTTATTTCAATTCTAGAGGATTTAAATGTGTGTTTTGGTTTTGTATCTCCTCTTATGGTTCACGTGAATTGAGTGGATAGTACTGGTTTTTGGCCCTTCTGTTCATGGCTTGTCATTGCTTTGATAGACTTCATTAAATATTCTTGTTGTACTTTAGTTCCTGGCTGAAACTATGTTCTCACTGTGTTGCCAAAAAAATATCTGTTTAATTGAATCAATCATCCATGACATAAGGTTGGTGGGATGGCTTTACATTACTTTAAGGTGATGGGTTAATGGTAAATAGGATAGGGGCTATTTAAATGGCTTTAGATATTCTCATTTTGTTGCCAAACAATACTCGTTGAATTGAATCCTACATGAATTAAGGTGGGTGGGTTGGCTTTTGATTCCTTAAAGGTGATGGGTTATTCCTAGAATAGGAAAAGAGTTATTTAGATGTTGTATGCATAAGAATGGCTTTGGACTGAAAACTATTAACCACCATCTGAGAAATTAAGGGTAAGAGCAGGTGTAAAGGTAGAATATGATGTGCACGGGATTCAATTAATGTTGAGATTTTTGGTTTTGGATATGTTAAATTAGCATTTATGTTAATCTTTCAAAAATTAAGAGGTGGTTGTGTAATATGATGTGCACAGGTTTCAAAGGTTTCTTCAAGGATTGGGTGCCATCTGTAGGAACCACATCATGGATCTCTGTAAGCACCCTGCCCCCTAATTTTGAGCTTTCTTTTTTGTTTTTTTAAACACATAATTATAATAAATAAAAAAGAGTTAATAAAATTTAAAAAGTAATGTATTTTGCTAATAGCTAAAAGGGATAATAATTGCACAGTTCAAGTTTTAATTGCATTGTTTGTAAGTTTAAATTTTATAGAAGTTATTTCGATTTCATAAAATTTTTATATGATAAAGTTGAAAGTAATTGTTAATGGACAACAATATAATAATACTGTATTCAGAGAATTTTTTTTTTTTTACCTTATAGGGATGAGGTTATGAGTTAGCTGTGGTGAAGAGGGTTGGTTGGGGCTGAGGGTAAAATTGGGTTTAACTGTTTGAGTGCCCAAGCTAGCAGAAAGGTTTAGAGTTTCTCTATTATTTTGCTTCACAATGTTTGAATTCTTTAAGGTATTTTCTTATGGATATATTTAAATGCATATTAGTTTTCTATTTAATAAGGTTCAGAGAAAAGTTTTTTTTTTTTTTTTTCAACCCAATATGGATGTTTAAGGGGAGATTTTTAAATCTGACTTGGGCATGGACTGGATTTGTGCAGCCTTGGTTCCATTAGGATAGCAGGTAGTATCACAACTAACTAGTCCCTATATCCCTTACTATTCTATTCCACCTTTGGTCTTGATATCTCTTTCCTCTCTCTAGATTGTCTTTCATTTTGAGTGTGATATATTCTAAGGCAGGTGGAGAAGATAGATGAGCTCCAAGATACAAACTTAAGCCAAGGGAAGAAGAGAGATGAGCTCATGGATGCAAAATAAGGTAGGAGGAGAAATTAGACTCGCAAAATACTCAAATAGCTGGCATCATAAAATTTTTGAGGAGCAAGGGTTTCAATGACATTTGTGGTAGTGGGAGGAGCTCATCTACTAACTAGAGCACACTTTGGTTAGTGTTTTATTTTTTTGCCTAATAAGCAATGTTTATTAACCTCTCATTGTCTTGGATATTTGTGGAATTTTGAGGTCTTACCGACATTTTTGGTTGCAAATGGTTTTGGTACTCATGGATATTCTCTTGATTTTCTTTATTTGGACTATTCAGGTACCATATTTCTTTGTCTCTATATCTATTTGATTCTAGTTGTTTGGGTCATATGGTAACCTCTTATATGTATGAGGGTACCATAGCACAATTGTGCTACAATTGTGTTTTTTGTTTAATGGTGATGGTGGGTTTTTTGTTTGTAGTGGTGGTTGGATTTTTTGTTTAATGGTGGTGGCGGGATTTGTGTTAATGATGGTGGCTAGATTTTTTTATTGTGTGGTTGAGTTTTTGTGTTTATGGTGATGGTTGAGTTTTTTGTTTAATGTTTGTGGTGGGTTATTTGTTTATGGTGGTGATCGTGTTTTTTGTTTAATGGTGGTGGTGGGTTTTTTGTTTATGGTGGTGGCTGAGTTTTTTGTTTAATGTTGGTGGTGGGTTTGTTGCTTATTGTGATGATTGAGTTTTTTGTTTATGGCTAAGTTTTTGTGTTAATGGTGGTGGCTGTGTTTTTTGTTAAATGGTGGTGGTGGGTTTTTTGTTTATGGTAGTGGTTGGGTTTTTGTGTTAATGGGTGGCTGTGCTTTTTGTTTAATGGTGGTGGTTGGGTTTTTTGTTGATGGTAGTAGCTGAGTTTTTGTGTTAATGGTGGTGGTGGCTGAGTTTTTTTGTTTATTGTGATGGTTGGGTTTTTTGTTTATAGTAGTGGCTGAGTTTTTGTGTTAATGGTGGTGGCTATGTTTTTTTGTTTAATGGTGGTGGTGGGTTTCTTTTTTTGTTTATAATGGTGGCCGTGGTTTTGTTTAATGGTGGTGGTGGGTTTTTGTTTATGGTGGTGGCTGGGTTTTGTGAAAAATGAAAATGGTGGTGGCTAGTGTTTTTTTTTTTTTTTTTTTTTAAATAGTGTTGGCTGGATTTTTTATTCGTTGTGGTGGTTGGGTTTGTGTTTATGATGATGACTAGGTTTTTGTTTTGGATTTCACTTTATTTGTTTTGTTTTAAATTGAGATTTTTCTGCATTCTTTATGATTTTTTCATGGTTTGTAATGTGGGTTTGGTTTTTATTTGATGAGAATGTTGTGGGTCTTCTTTCTTTGATAGTTTGGCTTCATATGATGTTGCATTATGATTATTTTGTCTAGTTTTTTATTGGGTATTCGGTGGACATTTTCTGCATTGTCTTACTAATAATAATCTTTATTTGTTGTAGTACATCTTATCAGGGATATAGGTTTGCAGTCTATTTTGTTATTGATGAATTTTCCTTTACACTTGTGCAGATATGGGATTGGTGGCAAAAAGATAGCTTTTGTGGGACTACTTGAATTCAAATAATTTTTTGTAAATTTTGGAAGCTAAGACATCATTTGTATATAAATGGTTGTAATTACTTTGTGAACATCTTTATTGTATTTTTAGATTGTATGGATGTTTTTTTTTTATTTATGGATTTGGTTAGAAATGAATGATTTTTTATTTTATTATTATTATTTTTTTACAGATTTGGTTAGAAATGAATAGGTTAATGTAATGGCAAGTAAATGTAAAGAATATTAATAAAAAAATAAAATGGGTGACGATAATTTTCGTCGCCATTTCTAACTGTAGTAGTTGAAATTAAAAAAAAAAAAAATGATGACGCAAAACTTCGTCACCTAATCTATTGAAATTGGAAAACAAAAATACATTTGGTGACGAAATATTCTGTCACTAAAAATAAGGTTTAGTGACGAAAATATTAGGTGACGAAAAACTTACGTCATTTATCATTTTTATTAGTGATGAAAAAATTTCGTCACCTATCATTTTTTTATGAGTGACGAAACATTTTCGTCACCAATACATTCTGTGACGGAGCTTAGGTGACGAATGCTGTTTCGTCACTATATGTATTCGGTGACGAAATAAGGACATATTGTGAGGAAAGGTTTCGTCACCATAGCCCACTTTTGTTGTAGTGATTGAAATAGTAAGAAAATAATTCTAGAGCCTTTGGATGAATCGATTGCTATTCGATTCCAGTTTGATTAATTGAAAATATCACTCGATCGATTGAGAGGAACTTTCGACCGGTCGAAAGTCGTAAAATAGGATTTTCTGCAAAATTTTTAGGTGACTGTTCAGAGAATTTGAAGAGGTTTCAAACCTTGTGAATGGTTGTATGAAGCATTTTAACTCTCCATATGTGTTTTTTGATGAAATATAACCCCATGGGTATAAATAGAGGCTTATGTTCACTTGAAAAATAACTCCACAAAATAACAAGTTAGAGAGAAAAACAAGAAATCCTGTGGTCATTCTCCCAAATTGCTATTTGTAGAACCCAACATCTTGGTTGTATCCTAAGGACAAATTTACGATAATCCTTTAGCAACAATAGTGTAGGGGGCAAATATTATCTAAGAAAAACGATATTGTGTTTCCAAGTTATCTATTTTCTATTTGTCTTTTGTGTTAACCTTGTTCTTCCACTATTACTTTATATAATATCTCCAACATTTGAATCATATATTTCTTATTTAAGTATAAAAAATTTACCAATTGAGCTAATTGGAATTTACATATTGTGGAGTTAGATTATCAAAAATTAGAATATTCAGGGTTTAAGAAGAAAAAAATTAAAAAGCTGGGTTTGATTTGTCATAAGGAATTTTGGATTTTTTTCTTGTGGGACTTTTTTCAAATTTCTCCACATTCATCTAGTACCATGCCACCTGGACATTTTAAAAATGTTTTTATAAAAATATAAGTGTTTCATAACCCATGTCGTGTCATTATCCAATATAAAATGTTTATACAAGAAAAATCATATCATATTGATGATATCGAAAATATCACCAATGAGCTACACAATACTCGCACACTCGAAACGACACCTACACAAAGAAAAGAGAAGACCTAACAGAGAGCACCGGTGTGGTGTCGGCCAAATACCCTCCGAAGGTCAAGTTAGAACTTTTTACAACTTTAGAGTGCTAGAGAGGGTGTAATTATGCGTACCTTGATTTATGAGAGTATTGGGGCTTTTATAGTAGTAGAGAGTTGACCCTCTTTTCCTTGGGCTAGAAGTCATTTCCTTATAGGAATCCTAATAAGCGTATATTATGGAATCATTTCCTTGTTGGACACAAACATTAAGCGTGGGGTATAAACCATTTCCTTATATACCCATACGTGATGATCAAGCCAAGGTTCTCCTAAGACCGTCAGTTTTAGTATCGTCAGTTTTCCTTGTTCTCTCTAGCCATAACGACGTCAGCTTCTTAATGGTGTTACCTCCAGAGTGAGGTGACTTTCTTCCTGTCAAGTATTCGTTCGTCAGCTTATATTTTGGTCTTCAGCTTCTCTCATAGTTTACCTTGTCAGCTTAAGCAGTAGAACCTATTTCACGACAAAGGCTGACGGGCTAAACTCGGGGCGCTTTGCGTGTTATAATTTTACTTATCAGTTGCCCCCTACTCCATATCTCCGTCAGTTTAAACTAACAGGTTATGGAGTTATATTTTTTGGCTGCTAACTTTCACTTTGGCCAGAAAAGAGGAAATAATTTAAAGGTGACTCCTCGAGCAGTCAGTAATAAATGTTTGGACACGTGGCACATTCTGGTTGGCTCTGCTTCTGGACGAGGGCGTCGCTTCATCTTCTGTGCATTTTTTCCCTTTATATATAACCCACCTCTTCCCCTCATTTTCCCTATTTCATTTTCACTAATTTCAGGAGAGAAAACTCATCATCTTTTCTCCATCGACTTTCCTACACCGTCGCCTATATTGCTGCTGCCATTTCCAAAACCATCACCCACTTTTAAGAAGCTTGTAAGTCCTTTTCTTACTTTGTACATGCTTTATTTCAATTGACTTTTTTATAGTGAGGCCATCATCCTAGGTGCTTAGAATAAATCCGTCACTTGTAGGTAGTTAGATGTCAAGTGACGCGTCGAGTGATCAATCGTTGGTCTGTGATAGAGTGGGCTACGTCGAGGTATATGGTTCAGGTGATGAGTCTAAGAGCTTTTCCTGGTCGTCAGAGAGAGGGACGTCATCCTATTCACCTGTCGAGGAGGTAGAGAGTCACGGAGATGAGGGTCAGGAGGAGGTAATAGGTGAGGAGGGTGAAGTTGAGGTGGGAGAAGAGAGGGATAGTGACAGAGATGAAAGTGACAAGGAGTTTTGTGAGGGAACTTTAGGAAGTCCTGGAGGTAGCCGTCCCTTCATCCTTCCGGAGGAATGGGCTGTCAATAAATTTTTGCCAAAAATGAGTGATAAGATTTTCAAAGAGTTGCATACTCATTTCCAAATCCCTAACCATATCCCTATCCGTCTCCCCAGGGAAAATGAAAAGTGCTATATGGGGAGAACCGCCGACGTTGGTATGTATGATGCCATGTTCGCCGCGGGGCTTAGACTACCGTTGACAGTTGTACACCGTTAACTGGCTAATTTTTTGGGGTTGTCCATCAGCTAGATTGCTCTAAATTCATGGAGGATCTTTATAAGTGCTGAGGTCTTATGGGGTCATATAAGTGGAGGACACCGTCAACTTTCTTTGGATGAATTCTTCTATTGTTACAGACCCTAGCATCTTGCCTCTTCCAAGGGGATGTACCATTTTGCCGTCAGGGAGAGGGAGTTGAGATTAGTGTCTGAGATGCCAGATATTGGAAGAGTAGGTTCTTTTTTGTTAAAGGGATGGATTGGGTGTGCTGTCAGGAAGAGTGGAGGATGATGCCTCATGGTTATTTCGATAACACTTAGGCTTATGTCAGGGATTCAGGTTCTAGCCGTCTGCTTTTAACCTCATCAGTATTTACATTAATTTATTATTGTTATTTTTTTTGAAGTGTCTTGACATCGTTAACTTGTTTCTTCCTCCGCCAACATTTGCCCAGTTATAACTGAGGAGCAAAGAGATTCCATCCGTCGGGTTCTGGAGATTCCGTTGGGGGAGCAAAAGTGCCGAGACCTAATAACCCTCGACACTCTTCCTACTTATTGTGGGGATCCTGAATTGACGCCAAAAGCTCGCCAGTTAGAAGAATTTTCTCACCGTCGTAAGTATACACGTTTCTCTCCTTTATATATATATATATATATATGTATGTGTGTGTGTGTATAGCCCCGTCACTTTTAGCTCTGCCTGTCACTTTCTATATACGTTTGTTACCTTCGTAGAGATGGAGTTAACTAAGCAACGAATAAGGGCGGCTGCTGCCCGTCAGAAGGAGGAGAAAAGGGCCAAGGTGCAGTTGACATCTTCGTCAGCCTTTAGAGCCATCGCTAAAGGTTCATCAAAGAGGAGGATTGACGGGAAGGATGCCCATCCACACAAGAAGGTGGCCGTCACTCTTGAGGACGAGCCTCCAGAGAAGTCTCCCCCCAAATTAAGCCACAGGGCTGGAAAGGGGGTGATGACTCCTTCTGGTTTGGTCCTCGAGGGGCCCCATTGCCTCATGACGCACAAGGATTATGCCGTTGAAGAAGTGGAATCATTCATAAAGCTGACGGATATAGATCCTTGTGCTCAGTTGAGGACAGAGGATTTGGGGTTGTCAGCCATCTTTGATTTAACACGGGTAAGCTCTCTCCTAGCTACTTTTATTTCTTATCTTTTTCGTGTTTATTAACTAACGGTTGTGCCCTTCTTAGGCCTTGGTACGTGTGAAGGCGCTCTAGGACCGGTGCGTGGCCAAGGAGGGTGTCGTTACTCGCGTCAGGAAGCACAACGTCAATTTAATGAACCAACAGGGTCAGTACAAGGAGGTCGTTCGTCTCCTGAACGTTGATTTGAAGGAGTGTAGGGAGAAGTTGGATACTATGGCACGGGGTTTGACGACTGCCTTAAATAGGTCGTGTAAGCTTTTCCTGAGTTGGACATGTCTGGGATCACCATAGATGACGCCACACCAGCAACGCCTGCGAACGACATCGTCATTGTTGAGGGTGACGACCTTGAGGATGCCTCTCCCCCTGATGATAGCGGCGTCGTTTTGGCCTAGCCTGCAGTGAACCCTCCTGTCACCATTTCAAACCATTCTGTGGAGGAGTTAGACGTAGAAGACCCTAAAAGCAAAAAAGACCTCGAGTGACGCTCTTTTTACCCGGCTTTAATTTTGCTTTTTATAGTTGTTTCATTTTGTACTATTTGCAAACAATATTTTTTAAATGCCCTTCAGATTTCCGGGCTTTTATTTGTAAGTAAGCTTACTTTTTGTGATACTCTAGCAGTCATCGCTTTTGATTATGTGTGTATGGCTATTTTGTTTGTGTGTTTTGTTTTTCTTTACTTTGTAGACTTTGAGTTTATTTTTTCGTCGTAGGCTGAGGTCGTCAGCCTAGCTGTGGGCTATTATTTAATGGCAATGATTATGGACCCGTTTAATTTATTGACGCCGTTAGCTTAGTATAGTCGTTGTCCCCTTTAAAGGATCTTTAGTCGTTCCTTCATTCTTGAAGTTGTTCATGTTAATGTTGGGCTTGTTTGGTTTTAATGATATGTTATGCCCGTCAGCTTCTTGCCTTGGACTTATTAAAATCCCACTTTTTTGAGACCATTACTTTGTTAAATCCGTCACTCTTGGGGAGTCCGTTACACGGACTGCTAATTTTATGGCCTTGTCCATATTATGGACTTGGTGGGGCCACTTTTTGAGACCTTCTCTTTCATGAGCCCGTCTCTTTTGATGTGTCCATCACATGGATTGCTAATTTTGCGGCCTTGTCCATATTATGGACTTGGTGGGGCCATTTTTTGAGACCGTCTCTTTCATGAGCCCGTCTCTTTTGATGAGTCCGTCACATGGACTGTTAACTTTATGGCCTTGTCCATATCATGGACTTGGTGGGGCCACTTTTTGAGACCGTCTCTTTCATGAGCCCATCTCTTTTGATGAGTCCGTCACATGGACTGTTAATTTTATGGCCGTTCCTCTTGGGATTGACCCGTCAGTCTTGAAGGCTTATAGTTAGCTATTTTTAACTTAGAATTTTTTTACCTTTTATGGGTTTGGTGTCTTCTATTTTTTCCAAGCTTGTCAATAGAAAACATCAGCCTTTCTAAATAAACTTCTCTTATTTCCATGCATAAAAAAGTAGCTCTTTTAAAAAACTTGCCCTTTAGGCTTATTGTAACAAAAACTTAAAGTAAATGATAAGTTTGAGGAGTAAAACTATAAAAGAAAGGAGGTGTTGTCGTCATCTTTATTGGTAGTACTTTCGCAAGTGTTCCACATTCCATGGATGTGGCAGCTTCTGTCCATCTATCGTTTCCAGGTGGTAGCTTCCCTTGGGTTAGGTCTCTTGCTGCGCCCATGACTTTCCTTAGAACGAAGTCTCCAACCTGGAAGTCTCTGCGTCTGACCCGGGAATTGTAGTACTTGGTCATGCGGTCTTGGTACCGTGCGAGCCTTTGTGCTGCTGTCGCCCTGACTTCGTCTATCAGATCGAGCTATAGATGTATAGCTTCTTCGTTTTTGCTCTCGTCATGGTTGTGCACCCTGTAGCTTGTGAGTCTGACTTCGGCTGGGACGACCGCTTCGCTTTCGTACATTAGCCGGAATGGTGTCTCTCTTGTGGGCGACCTCGTTGTCGTCCTGTATACCCAAAATATGCTTGGCAGCTCTTCAGGCCATATACCTTTTGCCCCCTCGAGCCAGGTCTTGAGAATTTTGAGCAAGGATCGGTTCGTGACTTCGACCTGTCCATTAGCCTGAGGGTGGGTGGGGGAGGAGTAGTGGTTTTGTATGCCCAATTGCGAACAAAAGTCTCGAAAGGAGTCGTTGTCAAATTGCTTCCTGTTGTCTGAGATCAAAACTATGGGGATGCCAAACCTGCATATGATGCACTTCCAAACAAAACTCCGTACGTTTTTCTCTATAATGGTGGAGGCTTCAACTTCTACCTATTTTGTAAAGTAGTTGATGCTGACTACTAGGAACTTCAGCTGCCGTACCGCGGTAGGGAATGGTCCCATAATGTCGAGTCCCTATTGAGCAAACGGCCACGGGGCCGTTATTGGGGTTAACTCCTCGATTGGTTGTCTAATGATATTGCTGAACCTCTGGCACTTATTGCAGGTCTTGACATAGGCCTCGGCATCCTTCTTCATGGTGGGCCAAAAGTATCCTACTCACACTAGCTTGTGCATTAATGATTTTGACCTTGAGTGGTTTCCGCAGATTCCCTCGTGTACCTCTCTCATGACGTAGTCCGCTTCTTTAGGACCTAAGCATCTTAGGTACGGGCGGGATAAACCTCTTTTGTACAGGATGTCTCTTATCAAGACGAATCTTGCCGCTTGGACCTTCAGCTTTCTATTTGCTTCCTTTTCATGTGGTAGTATGCCATTTTTCAAGTAAGTGACTATCGACGTGGTCCAATCACTTTCGGAGCCTATTTCCTACACATTAATGGAATCTATCAGTGGAGAGAGCTGAACAAAGTAGAGTGCATTATACATAGTGGTCATATGTTCGGCTGAGGTGGCTTTGGCCAAGCGGTCTGCTTGCTCATTTTCTCCCAGGAAGATTTGTATGATTTTGGCCTTCAGCTCATCTACCCTTTTCTTTACCTGGTCCAGATACCTCTTCATTCTTTCACCCCTACACTCGTAGTCTCCGTTCATCTGGTTGGCAACGACTTGAGAATCACAGTAAATGCCCACATTGGAGGCTTCTGCAGCTTTGGCGAGATCAAGCCCTGCTATTAAAGCCTCGTATTCCGCTTCGTTGTTGGAAGTAGGGAAATTGAAGCGAATCATACACTGAACCGTGTCCCCCTCGGGTGATAATAACACGATGCCAGCTCCCCCGGCCTGTCTGTTGGATGATCCATCTACATGTATGCTCCACTGAGGAGACTCTTCTGCCTTCCAGTCCTCGCCATTTGTGAACTCCGCTATGAAATCTACAACGAGGTGCCCTTTAACGGCGGTTCGTGGGCAATATTGGATGTTAGACTCGCTCAACTCTATGGCCCATAGTGCCAATCTGCCAACAGCTTCAGGGTTGCTCATTGCCTTCCGTAAGGGCTTGTCGGTTAGGACGACTACCATATGGGCTTGAAAATACGGCTTGAGTTTGTGTGCTGCCGTAACTAGTGCGAAAGTGAGTTTCTCCATGGGCGGGTATCTTTTTTCGGCACCGCGAAGTGCCCGACTGGCGTAATAAACAGGCTTCTGCACTCTTTCTTCTTCTTTGACCAGGGCGGCGCTGATGGCGGCAGGGGAGACGGCTAGATAGAGGAAAAGCTCTTCACAGGGTTGCGAGGGACTTAGTAATGACGGGGAAGAAAGATAGGCTTTTAATTCCTCAAATGCCTGCTAACACTCGATAGTCCATTCGAAAGATTTCTTCAGCGTGCAAAAGAAGGGTAACGACGGGGAAGAAAGATAGGCTTTTAATTCCTCAAATGCCTGCTGACACTTGACAGTCCATTCGAAAGATTTCTTCAGCGTGTGAAAGAAGGGTAAGCATTTGTCTGTTGCCCTTGATACAAATTTATTCAGCGCAGCAATTTTGCCGTTGAGGCTTTTGTACTTCCTTCACATTCTTTGGTGGCGCCATCTCCATTATGGCCCGGATCTTGTCTGGGTTAGCCTCGATGCCTCTCTGCGACACCATGAATCCTAGGAATTTTCCTGCGGTCACCCTGAAGGCGCACTTTGCGGGATTAAGCTTCATGTTGTAAGAGCGAAGAGTGTCGAACATTTCCTTGAGGTCCTCCAAGTGATCCTCCTCCCTTCAACTTTTCACCAGCATATCGTCAATGTAGACTTGGACATTTCTCCCGATTTGCTATGCGAACATCTTGTTCATAAGCCTTTGATACGTTGCCTCTGCATTTTTTAAACCGAACGGCATCACCTTATAACAAAAGAGTCCCTGACTATTTACGAACGAAGTTTTCTCTTGATTGGTTTCATGCATCTGAATTTGATTGTAACTAAAGAAAGTGTCCATGAAGCTTAACAGCTTGTGCTGGGCTGTAGAGTCTACTAGAATGTCGACTCGTGGGAGGGGATAGCTGTCTTTGGGGTAGCTTTGTTCAGGTCAGTGAAGTCTACGCACATCTTCCATTTCCCGTTGGCTTTCTTGACCATTACAACGTTTGCTAACTAGTCGGGATAGTACACCTCCCTAATGAAGCATGCCTCTTATAGCTTACCGACTTCTTCAGCTATCGGTCGGTCTCGCTCTTGGGCGAAGACACCTTCTTCTGTCAGACGGGTGGATAGGATGGCGACACATTCAACCTATATACCATGACTGAAGGGTCAATTCCGGGCATGTCCTCATGGTTCCAGGCGAATACGTCTTGATTTTCCTGAAGGAAAGTTACGAGTGCTGAGCCAATTGCCGGGCTAGTGAGAGTACTGAGCCTGGTAATTCTGTCTATCCTGGAGCCGTTGAGGGTTATTTCCTCGAGCTTCTCTATGGGTTCTGCCCTCGTTCGTTCTTCTATGCTCATGGTTTGCAGGTCGTCCATCTCCAACATTGCAATGTAGCACTCGTGTGTGGCTATCTGGTCCCCTCGCAATTCTCCTACTTCGTACTCAGTGGGGAACTTAATCATCAGGTGATAGGTCAAAGCTACGACCTTCCAGGAGTTAAGGGTAGGTCGTCCTATAATGGCATTGTGAGCAGAGGAGCAGTCGACCACAAGGAACGTAACGTCCCTAGTGATTTGTTGGGGGTAGTTTCCAATGGTAACTGGTAATGTGACTGCGCCCAAGGGGTACACTTTGGTTTAGCCGAACCCAACGAGTGGTGCATTAGTCGGGGTTAGTCGCTCTTTGCCGATTCGTATCTGTTGGAATGCGGGGTAGTAAAGGATATCTGCGGAGCTCCCGTTGTCCATTAAAACCCGGTACATGTTATAATCCCCTACCTGGATGTTAAAAATGAGTGCATCGTTATGCGGATGGTGGAGGCGCTGGGCATCTTCTTCTGAAAAGCCGATGAGGTGATTGTTGACTCGCGACATTTTTGGAATGGCGCCGATGAGCTGAATGTTCTAGATCATTCTAAGATAGGTTTTTTGAGCCCTTTTCGATAGGCCGCTGGCGGCTGTGCCTCCTACAATCATCCTTATCTCTCCTAAGGGCTGTCTCGGTCGCTCGTTGTCTCGTTGGGGGGCTTGCTCTTGAGGTAGTGAATCTGCCCTTTCCTTGCTAATGAACTTCTGTAACTTCCCTTGCCTTATGAGGGCTTCAATTTGCTGTTTCAAGTCGTAACAGTCTGCCTTATCATGTCCATGGTTGCGGTGGAAGCAATAGTATTTATCTCATGACCGCTTGTTGAGATCTCTCTTCAGCTTTCCAGGGAAAGTTAATGCCCCATTGTCCTTGATTTGCATAAGGACTTGGTCAATTGGAGTGGTTAGTGGGGTGAAGTTTGTGAATCTCCCCATAGAGGGCTTAGACCGCCTATCCTCCCTCAGTTCTCCAGTTCTTGCCATCTTCCGTCCTCTTTCCTGTCAGGTATCTTCCTGCCTTTCTCTCTTCTTAGGTCTATCTTTACGAGCTAATAGAGCATTTTTGGCGTTCATGTACTTGGTGGCCCTGTAAAGCACGTCCGACATAGTTTTCGGATCATTCTTATATAGTGAAAATAAGAATTTACCCTTCTTTAGACCATTCGTAAAAGCTGCCACGAGTATTTTGTCGTCAGC
Organism: Quercus suber; assembly: GCF_002906115.3. Taxonomy (NCBI): domain Eukaryota; kingdom Viridiplantae; phylum Streptophyta; class Magnoliopsida; order Fagales; family Fagaceae; genus Quercus; species Quercus suber. Next base: position 161,882 of record NW_027069922.1, on the reverse strand, counting down.
CTCGTCAATCGAGAGTGCTTCCTTATTAAAGCGGGCTATGTAAGATCTCAACGTTTCATCCTCCCGTTGTTTGATACTCATTAGGCATGTGGTAGACTTCTTGTACCGATACCCTATAATAAAGTGCGAAGTGAATTAGGCACTCAACTCTTTAAAGGTGCTGATGGAGTTAGGCGTAAGCCGACTAAACCAAATTATAGCAAGGCCCTTCAGCTTCGTAGGGAAGGCCCTACACATGATCTCGTCCGTTACTCCTTGAAGATGCATCAAGGTCTTGAAGGTCTCTAAGTGATCAAGGGGGTCATTGGTTCTATCGTAGCTCTCAATTTGCGGCATGCGAAACTTCTGGGGCAGGGGGAAGGAGTTGACAGAGGTAGTGAACGGCGAATCGGTTCGGTGAACCAAATCATCGAGGTCGCTAGAAACCTGTCCCTTAAGGGCATTCATTATAAGATCTATCCTTTCCTTCATTAATTGCATCTCTGCGGCCATGTAAGGAGGGGCCGCGTCAAAACCGAAGGGACGACTGGTCTCCTGTCATTCTTGCTGGTTTGGAACATTACTGCCTTCGGTTCTTTCCTGGTTTCTTCTCTTAGCGCTGGTTCCCTCTTGATCATCTCTCTGGTTATTCGGTGGTGCATTCTTTTGTCGCAGCTGTTCCTCCAGGTCATGGTTTTGCTTTGTGAGGTGTTCCACGGCAACGACGAGAGTTTAAACTTGTCTCTCGAGGGCGGTCGAGGGTGGTTCCTCTTCTTGAACATCGTTTGTGGTTGCCATCGAGTAGGTGAGCACCATGCAACTCTTTTATCCGGGAAACTATAGTGTGGCTTACGCAAGCTTAAGTAGCCTGTTCCTACAGACGGCGCCAACTGATGCTGCCGAAAATATCACCAATGAGCCACAGAATGCTCGCACACTCGAAACGACACCTGCACAAAGAAAAGAGAAGACCTAACAAAGAGCACCGGTGTGATGCCGGCCAAATACCCTTCGAAAGTCAAGTTAGAACTTTTTACAACTCTAGAGTGCTAGAGAGGACGTAATTATGCATACCTTGATTTGTGAGAGTATTGAGGCTTTTATAGTAGTAGAGAGTTGGCCCTCTCTTCCTTGGGCTAGAAATCCTTTCCTTATAGAAATCCTAATAAGCGTATATTACGGAATCCTTTCCTTGTTGGACACTAACATTAAACGTGGGGTACAAACCATTTCTTTATATACCCATGAATGGTGATCAAGCCAAGGTTCCCCTAAGACCGTCAATTTTAGTATCGTCAGTTTTCCTTGTTCTCTCTAGCCATAATGACGTCAGCTTCTTGATGGTGTTACCTCCAGCGTGAGGTGACTTTCTTCCCGTCAAGCATTCGTCCGCCAGCTTATATTTTGGTCTTCAGCTTCTCTCATAGTTTACCTCGTCAGCTTAAGCAGTAGAATCTATTTCACGACCAAGGTTGACGGGCTAAACCCGAGGCACTTTGCGTGCTATAATTTTACTTATCACATATACTCATCGAAGAATTATTCTAAAATCCAAAATCAAAATCTTTTAATTTTTAATAACCCAAATAAAAATGAAATGTATGTGATAAGGTTTGCTTCGGATAAAATAAAATAAAAATTACGAAACACCCAAGGTTTGTTTGTTTTTGTGCTCTTTTTTTAATACAACTTAGGCCAAATTTTATATTTTGAACAAAAACAAAGCAATAAAGCGAAATGTTCGAAACAAACAATTCACTATAAAGTATAATGTCTATAATCAAATAGGAAAATACGAATACAAAGGAGACATTACGGACTTACTTCACAATAGCCACACCTGACTACCAAATAGTCTCATTGCTTTCATGTAGTCAACCTATGATGGAATACCAAAATAGACTATATAGTTCTCTATGACTATAGTACCAACACTCAAGAAAACTCTATAGTCAATATTTCTCACTCATTGAACTAATCAATAACCTTATTCACTTTGCCACCACACTTGGAATGAGTTGCACTGATAGGTGAGGGACAAAGCTCCTAGAACCTGACTAGTAAAAATTTCCAAAACAAAACTCAGATTTCTTTTGCAGAACAATTTTAGGTGGGCAACAGGGTTTGGATTGTTAGCAATGGCAATGACATTTGCAATATTTTTGGTAGGGAGTAATAGGTACTGGACGCAGAGACCCTTGGGAAGCCCATTAACTAGTGCGGCGAAGGTGATAGTAGCAGCTGCAGGGAAATGGCACCTGAATGAGGCACATCATGGTTTGAGTGTTTATTAGGAGCAATCGGAGAGAATTGAATTAGATTAAATGAAATTTGTACTAAAACTCCCAAAATACCAATAAACATTCAGTTATGTATTTTAAAATAAGGGTATAATAGTAATATTGTTATTAAATGATTCTATTTTTATGTTACTTTTAATCAGAGTTACTTATATTTCACTAATTTCCATTCCTTTATTATAAAATAACCAAACAAGATTACTTCATTTCATTCCATTCATTTCTATTCCATTATGACCTTCCAAATGAAGTGTAAGAGTTTACTATACATTAATATGGGTTGACAACTCTTGGTGTCTGGAACTCGTACATAGATATTTATAGTTCAAATCACCACTCTCTTCTTGTACCTATTGAATTAAAAAAAAAATAAATAAAGAAAATAAGAGTCTACTATATATACATTAATTCTAGTTCATTACTAATTTATTATTATTTATTGTTATTTTTACATTTTCTATTAGACAATCTTGAAGAAGATGAGAAAAATGAGAATGAAAAAAAAAAAAAAAAAAGGGTAAAATATCATTTTCGTCCCTAAACTATCACAAAAGTTCATTTTTCGTCCCTAAACTATCACAAAAGTTCGTTTTTCGTCCTTAAACTTTCAAAAGTTCTATTTTCGTCTCTAAGCTTTAAAAAGTTCTGATGGAGTGCTGACGTGGCTTGACTGAGTGCTGATATGGGAGGGACGAAAATCAATACGTTTGGAAAAGTTTAGGGACGAAAATAGAACTTTTGAAAGTTTAGGGACGAAAAATGAACTTTTGTGATAGTTTAGGGACGAAATTAGAACTTTTGAAAATTTAGGGACGAAAAACGAACTTTTGTGATAGTTTAGGGACGAAAATGATATTTTACCTAAAAAAAAATGTAACTTTGAGGGATGTATTAAATACTATATTTAAGGTGATAATTGCACGAGTCCAAATCTTCTGTTCTACTTTTCCTGCTCCACTCTATACTGCACCAATAAATACTTGCCATGTGTTTACCTAAGTAATTAAATACTACTATTAATTAATAACTGTAGTATTAATAAGTTAATAATGATAGTATTTAATTAATTAGGTGAACGCGTGACAAGTATTTATTAGTGGAGTATAGAGTGAAGCAGGAAAAGTGAGACAGAAAATTTGGATTCATAATTGCACACACTTAAAAGAGAAATTGATGACTTTTTAGATTAATTCATAACTTTTAGCTTGTCCCATGTCTTTACATTGTCTCAATTATTTTATTTGTTTGTGTTTGTATTACTTACTTTATATGCTTATCAAAATTGTTGTAAACTTTCTATGTAAAGTTTCTATTTATTTACTTGCATTAGAAGAATGTCTTAGTACAATCGACTTAAGATATTAGACTTGAGCCTTTATTAGAACTAGCCGATACCTCGTGCAATGTGAAGTGTATTTTAAAATATTTTATAAAAAAAATTCTTTATTGCATGTTATACTAATAATTAGAGAAGATCAACCTCAATTGAATTACATTTCATTTTTAAAAAAAATAATTAAAAATAATAATATTAAGAATATGAATTTATTACTTGACTGAATTGACAAATATTGATTTATTTCCACTAATTTAGGTGCATCAATTATTTGTTTACATTCTTGGTTGTGTGTTATTAAATTTTCTTTTGTTGCACTTTGTAATAATTATAACCAAAAAAAAAAAAAAAATGAGAAGGAATGTTACATTTCAAATCAACTTTTTCTCATATAAATCTTACAAATCTAATGTTAAGATTTCATTTTAAATAAATAATGAATGCACTACTTATAAATAATTAATACATGAAAATAAATGCTTTTATCCTATTAATACCTTTCTTTTTAAATTAAGTAGCACAAATTTAGGTTATTACATTATTGGTTTCACATATATATCATACATCACTTAAAAGGGGTAAGAAAATATAAAATGTTAATATTAATATATTAGTGAATTCACAAATATATAATTATTTTGAATAATTCAAATATATATATATATTATATAACTTTTAAGTGTTAATTATTATTTTGACTAATTCAAATATATATATATATATTTTATATATATATATATTATATAACTTTTAAGTGTTAATTATGCGAGTCATCAAATTTTCTTTAACCTTTTGATTTTCTTGGTTCAATTGTTTCCAAAGTGAACTAAACATGATGAAAGGTATATATTTTGAATCTATCATTATTATTATTACTATTATTATTATTAGTGGACATTTACGGTTCAAATCTCTACTCCAATGTTATATCTATCAAATTATAAAAATAATTAAAGAAAAAAGAGTCTACTGTACATTAATTCTATTTCTGTACTTTTAATTTTTAATTTTAATTATAATTAATTATAATTATTTTAATTAATTTTTTATTTATATTTTTTTACATTTTCTACTAGATAGTGGCGAGGAATATGTGAAAAATGAGTACGAAAGAATGATCAGAAAAAATAATGCAACTTTGATGGATGTATTAAATACTATATTTAAGGTGATAATTGCATACACTTTTATTTTTATTTTTATAGGAGATAATTGCTCACATTTAAAAGAGAAATTAGTGACTTTTCGGATTAATTCATAACTTTTAGCCACATCGTCCCATGACTTTAAATTGTCTCAATTATTATTATTTTTGTTTGTTTTTGTATTACCTTCATATGCTTATCAAAATTATTGTAAACTGTCTATGTGAAACAGGTCTTAAAGCAAAAACCCACATAAACAAGTTTTTTCTATGTAAACTTCCTATTTATTTACTTGCATTACAATAATGTCCTAGAACAATGAAATTAAGATATTAGACTGGAGACTTTATTAGAAATAGCTCATGTCCCGTGCGATGTGGATTGTACTTTAAAATATTCTGAAAACAATTTATTTATTGCGTGTTATAATAATAATTAGACACAATAAGCCTCAATTGAATTACACTTGCTTCAAAAATAAAAATTACTTTTCATTAAAAAAAAAATGAAATGAACATTGTTAAAAATAATAAAACTAAGAATATGAATTTATTGCTTGAGTGAGTTGACAAATATTGATTTATTTCCACAAACTTAGGCACATCAATGATTTATTTTTTTTTTTTTTACATTCTTGTTTGTGTGTTACTAAATTTTCTTTTGTTGGACTTAGTAATAATTGTTACAAAAACAACTAAATTTGAGAAGGAATGTTATATTTCAAATCAATTTTTCTCATATAAATCTACACAATAATTTTAAGATTAATTTTACAAAAATAATGAATGCACTACTTATAAATAATTAATACATGAAAATGAAAACTTTAATCCTATCCTATTAATACCTTTTTAAAAATTAAGTAGCACAAATTAAGGTTAGTACATTATTGTTCTCACATATATATCACGCATCATTAAAAGAGTTAGAAAATATAATATGTTAATATTAATATTAGTGAATTTAAAATATTTAATTATTTTGACTGATTCAAACATATAGTTTTTTTTTTTTTTTTCAAAAAGGAATTATATATTTCAAATCAATTGTTTCTAACATAAATTTAAAAAAAATAATTTTAAAATTACATTTACATAAATAATTAATCACTAGTTATAAATATTTAATTCATGAAAATAAATGCCTTTTATTCTATTAATAACTTTTCTTTTAATTACGTAGCACAAATTTAGGTTGTCACAATATTGGTGTCGCATATATATGGCACATCACTTAAAGGAGTTAGGAGATATATAATTTTAAGATAGATATTAGTGCATTCATAAATATTTAATTATTTCAACTACTTCCAACGTATATTTTTTTTAATAAATTTTTTTTTTAAATGGCACATGCCATTAAAATTTCTTTGACCTTTTAATATTTTTGTCTCAATTGTTTTCAAAGTGACAAAATACAAGGAAAAATATCTATTTTGAATTATTATTATTATTTGAAATAAAAGTAATTTTCATATACTAAAATTTGTGAAAAAAAAAAAACCATATAAATTCATTCTCATAAACAATTAATGCACAGTTATTGATAATAATATATGCATTTACTCCATTGGCATATCTAAATGAACTATTACTTTGACATTAATGCAACATTTGCTGAGATGAAAGTCTAAATGAAGAGAATCTCAACAAATGCGCTATATAGTAAAAGTTTTCGCTATATATATATATATATTGGGTCTTGATATCTTTCACATAAATCACTCTCACAGACACAGAGACAAGATCTACCTACAAAAACACTATACCTCTTTAAGGTCCCTAAGGAAGAACCAGAAGCAATTCGACTTGTTTGGTAACTGACCAGAGTAAACATCACACAAGAGAAAAAAGGTTTGGTTCACATAGACTTATCTTCCGAATTTTGGTTCAACTATATTTTGATCCTTGAAAATTTTAAAATGTTTCGATCTTATTATTTCATCAATTTTCCTCTAAAGTTATTCCAGGTTAGAATAAGAAATGTTACATACCTATCTTCTAGGCTTCTAGCACCCTACAAGACTACAAGGACAGACATCATGTTACTAAAACAAGTCACCATGTATAGTACAATCCTGAGTTCATGCTAATGAGTTGTGCTGAGAGGTTTAAAATATTACTCTTAGATTATCATGGACTTAGTTTTTTTCATTTTTGGGCATAAAAGAATTGATTTATTACTACACTGCCTATCTAGCTAGAGTGTTGAAGAGGTTCAAATTGACCAAAACATCCGAAAAAGAAAATATTTTACATTAAAATAAACGCAGTTTAATAAAGAATGTCATGGTGCAGTATTTTATCTTAGTTTATTTGAAAATTCATGCTCTCATCTTTTCACCATGGTGTCATCATTTCCCCAATTTCTAATCATATATATCTCTTGGAGAGATGACGACAACACAATCCATCATGCAACATTGGCATGATGGTCACTCTACAAGTATAAGTTCTTGTGGAGTAAGGTTCAAGTCACTTGGTTAGAGATTCATACCCATATACTTAAATTAGGTTAGAACAGAATTTCTATCTTGATCCAAGGAAAAAAAAAAAAAAAAAAAAAAAAAACTTAGAATTCTTCTATAAGTTACCATTTAAATTTAACCAACCATTTATATCTATCACCATATATGTTTCATAATTGTGACATGTACACTTTCAGACTCAGAAGGTTTAGTAGCTGTCTCCAAGTTTAGTCATGGAAACAAAAAGTGACTGCGTTTGTCATCCTGCCATATCAAGCACCTCGACATTTAAGCAAATTCCCCACAACGATGCTGAAGCCAAGGGCAAAGAAAGAGAGGTTGAAAAAGAAGCTGAAATAACATATAAAGAAGCAAATAACCTTTCAGACCTGAAGCTTTCTAACAGCAAGGTGAACTCTCCTTCCAGACTGTCAATGGCATCTTCAAACGGGGTTCACAAAACAAAGGCGAAAAGGCGGCATTTCTCATGCAAATTTTGCAACCAAATGTTCCCTAGTGCCCAAGCATTAGGTGGCCACCAAAATGGTCACAAACATGAGAGAGCTTTGGCTAAAGAATTGAAAAGAATAGAGGATATGCCTTCTATAAGGCACATAGACAGTAGCTATCTAGGCATGGTAACTCTTCCTCTTGAACATTCATTCACTGGAAATCTAGGGATGCATATGCACTCAATGAATCATCAATCTACTTACCCTAGGCCCCATCCTCTACCTGGTTATAGATTTGAAAAGCAGTCAATGCCAAGTATTAAGAGCCTGCAATCCACCATGCCCCTACTGATGATGGAGGATTATTCTGATGGAATGAAAAGCTTCAACAGAAGGGCCATGTTTCATACTTTGGGGGTATTTCTGGTTGTGAGGACCAGCAAAAGGGTATAGAATTGAAGAATGAGCAGCATGATCCTATGGGGCTTGACTTATCTCTTAAGCTTTGATTTATGTTTGTAGTTTTTAATTTCGCATTGTTGTACGTACGTGAATGAATTATGAATAATTAACCATTGATTTCCTGTAATTAAATGCATGCTTGTCATCTTATTATATAATTAAATAAATTTGGAATAAGTTCTTTCAAAGTTTAAAGAACAGTTCATTTTTTTTTAATTTTGCATTGCGTGATTCTCATGAATATGTCATTACATAATAATGTTGTTTAATGTATATTTTGTTGTTTGAAATTTGCTGAAAATAATATATTAGGATTAGTTTTCTTTAGAAGAAATAAAGTCACGTCCCCATTTTTTTCTCTTTCCTAATTGCATATAAACATCACTCATTTATATTCATTTAGACTCTCACTCTTTAATTTGATTATTTTGGGTATGTTCAGTTAAGATTGTTCTATTTTTAAGAGGAATCATTTTAATTGAACTTGTGTTATAGTGGGTTTTGTTTTCCTAAATTTTCTTTCATACAACTAAATTGTCTAAATCTTCAAATATATTGTTTTGGTGTATTTAAGATTTCTCATTAACCACAGTTAAAATTAAATCTAAGCCATAAGGACCTTTTAACGCTAAATAACTCAAAAAATTGGTAGGTACATTTAAATACATTGCCAAGTAGATTGTGTTTTGATGAAAATTAAAATTCCTACTTCAAAAACAACTAAATGTTAATCCAAACTAAAATTAAACTAAAGCAATAAGGAGGAGAGAAATGACATGTGATAGGGAATTAAGAAATATAACATCAAAACGCATCAACTGAACATGGAAACTGTTAGAAGCCAACAAGCAATAAATTTGGAAAATAGAAGAGTTCTAGTGGAAATCATTAGAGAAAAAGGAAAGAATCATATGTATTTTGGTGAATTGAAGGGAAGTATCATGAGATTAAAAACATGGTTTTGAAATCCGGACCGGACTGGGCGGTCCGACCGAAAAAATCGAGAACTGGACTAAAATCTATTTTTTTAAGCATAAAGAACCGGATATATATGAGTTCTGAGAGAACCGGACAAACCGAGGTTCAACTAGAAAAACTGGACGAACTGTAGGCCAGTTCAACTGGTCATGGAACAGGAAAAAATTAAAGAAAAATGCGGCTACCACTACCAGGATCCGAACCTGAACTCTCACACCTTGTAAGCAAGAATAGTAATGAGAAGATTGATACCTAATGAAAATGACCTTGAGTATGCAATGGCATGACTGAAAATGACCCTGAGTATGAAAGAAGTTGTTGACAAAAAAAAAAAAAAAAAAAAAAAAAAAAGGAAGAAGGAAGAAAAAAACAGAAATTCACAAGCACACGGCAGAGGATGCTCAAGTGAAGAGAAGAATAGAAATTCACTTGAGGTCTTGAGAACTGCATCTGAAACTTTCAAAGAAAGAAGTAAAGAAAAGTTTTGAATTGTAAAATGCCAACTTTGAAGCACTTTGGGTGGAGGAGGTGCTACCAATGCATTCTTGGAAGTTGAGCACTTTCATTTTATATTAATATTCTTTACTTTTCTTTATTTACTTTATTGGCCTGTCTGCCCACCAAAACAAGAGACTCTGGTTAGGAAAAAATATCCAAGATATAATAATGGGTTAAAATGAAAAAATATCATAACTTAACTGAAAGTTATGATATAATAACTTGGGACAGGCTCACCTCCCGTTCAATACCCTCCTGTTTTCTCCATTTTTTAAATAGATGAAAGACACGTGTAAGTGAAGCAATCCAAAGGCTAAAAAAGAACCCACAAAGCAACATACACTTACTCTCTCTAGAACTCCAGAACTGAGTATTTCTTAGTAAATTGTCTTGTTCCTTCCTTCATTAGATGGTAGAAATCCACAAAGCAGTGCACAAATCTCCAGTACTATAGCAATTACTGAAAAAATCAACTATCTCCATTACACTCTTCGTCTAGCTCTATTCAGAGTTAAGCATCAAACCTTACTTGAGAAGATCAGTGCTTGCCAAAGAGGAAAGGGTGAAATTGGGACATTGGATGAAATATTCCATGGGATCTCCAACAAGATCAAGGAAAGGAAATTGAACCCAAACCTCACCACTCAATCATAAATGGTTCCACAAGAACACCAAAGCAGGTAAATCCCAGTCTATAGTTGTTTTAGGTTTCAAGAAAATACAAAAGCTTGGCTTAAACTCACCTAAAAATGAAAAAAAATAAAATAAAAATTCTTACAGATGAAGGGGTTCCATTGTAAGTAATGATGCCCAGAAGCCCAAAAAATTGAATATAAGATTCAAACAAAAGGGAATTTGTCTTTGTGTAGAAGATGAAGGAAGGAGCAAGTCACAATTTAATGAGAAAGATAAACACCTTTGATGCTCAGTTCTGGAGTTCTAGAGAGAGTTGAGAGATAGAGAGAGACGAAGAGCGAATAATGGAGAGAGAATGAAAGAAAAGTTGCTTTGTGAGTTTTTTTTTTTTTTTGGCCTTTGGATTGCTTCACTTACATGTGTCCTTCATCTATTTAAAAAATGGAGAAAACAGGAGGGTATTGAACGGGAGGTGAGCCTGTCCTTAATAACTTAAGTTACATATTAAGTTGCATAATAACTTAAGCATGGTTTTGTAACATAACTATGAAAGTTATGATATGAAAAAATACATTTGAAAGATAGATTTCTATATTTAATTGAGTCATTTAATTTAAGTTATACTAATTTAATATATTTATTTATATTTAAATAATTATTAAATTAATTATGACGTCATCACTATTTGACCTCGGTTCAACCTTTATTCGACCTTAAAAACTTTGAACCTCTCATTTTTACGATTTAATGAACAGTATGAGTCTGAAAACCATGATTAAAAGTCATCACCTTACGGTCATGACCTACGCCATTTTTAGGAAACTTCCTTTGTTTTAAGCTTCAATTAGTCCATTTGTCTACTTATGGTACTTTCACTTTTTGTTATAATTTCCAAATTGAATGTCAAAATACAGTCTCTTTTTTTTTTTTTTTTTTTTTTTTGTAATGGAACGTCAATTGATGGCTCCATCCTTTTTCTTTTTTTTTTTCTTTTTTTTTTTTTTGAGTTATCTTTTGCAATTACTTATACATGAAAGTTTAAGGCAAAGGTCCTCCCATACCTGAACCTGTGGGTCCCAACATAGGCTTCTTTGACTAGCTGTGGGTTTGGAACCAAGCCCACTTCTTAGTCTCCTTTTACAAGGCCGATGTTGTTTTCTAAAACCCAGCCCTTTTTCTTTGATTCTTAAATGATTATTTGGGCTGTTTTAAGACTGGACTTGTTTGCCGAGAATTTTATTGGGCTGCCAACTAACGGTGTCATTCTTAAATTACGCAAGAGAACTCATACAACCCACCAATAACTTAAAAAGTTAAAATAAGCAGCTGTGAATATACCATAATATAGAGAATAAATGTGACAAGTAGTACTTATGCATCAAAATAAAATCAACAAAGAAATTTACATCATCACACGGAGAGGATAACACAAGCAACTAATTAATGTAAACTCAGTTTAATTCGCAGCAGCTAAAAAGTTCAAAGCATCCAAATGTCAAAAGAATAGCTCCCATGGAGCCCAACATATATATAGATAAACATCTATTCTCAATTCTCAAATCACGAAAGCTAACTGTTCTGCCCTGCTAATTGCATCTCTGCAGTTTGTTTCTCCTTTTATTTTGGTATGTTCATGGTTACGAAACCATGAAAAGTAGCCGAGCCCACAAGCCACACAGCTGTTATTAAAAAAAGAAAAAAGAAAAAGAAAAAACCAAAACCGTATGAAGTGCTTTATTGAAGTAAGATAAATAGAAAAAGCATCAAATACAAATGAGTAGTAGTAATGACTTTTAGATTCTCAAGTTGTTGCACATCAACTTTATCTTTATCAAAAAAGAAAGTTATTGTATATCAAAAACCCAACTCTTGTCCGTGGCTAGGGGTGACAAAGTAAGCCCAAACTCATTCATTCTAATTGAACCCAAACCCACCAAATTATTAGTTGAGTTAAATGGGCATCAAACCAATTAGACCCAATGATTATTGGGTTTTAACTAAAAAACCATTGAATCCCATTTAACACAAAAACAATATACCCAAATTCAACACTTCCCCTAAAAAAAAAAAAAAAAAATGAAAAGAAAAAAGAAACCCAGCCCTCAAACATTTCAGGGTCCATGCCCTCGATGATCTGGCCGAATATGATGTGTTTTTTGTCGAGTCACTCGGTCTTGGCGGTGCAGATGAAGAATTGAGATCCGTTGGTTCCGAGACCAGCATTGGCCATGGAGAGGACTTTGGGGCCAGTGTGCTTCTCCATAAAGTTCTCGTCGGCGAACTTGGCGTCGTAGATCGACTCGCCTCCTGTGCCGTTTCCGGCGGTGAAGTCACCTCCCTGGCACATGAACCCAGGGATCACGTGGTGAAACGATGATCCCTTGTAGTGGAGCAATTAATTAAATGAGTTTCTTTTTTCTTCATGAAACAATAATTGGGTGGTTGGGGTTTACCCATAATAATTAGGTTGGATTGGATTTGGGTTAGAAGCAATTAGTTAAATAGGTTTTAATAGGTAAATGAGTTTTATATACCTAACCCAATTATGCCCACCTTAAATTTACCCAAACCCACCCATTTGACACCCTTATCTGTGGCTAACAAGAGTTCTATGATTCATTGGTTTCATACCCATGAATAAAAACAGGTGCTAATAGAACTATTCTGTTCACAGTTACAAACACACATGAATATTCCACCAGAAATATAATACACAAACTTTTACTACTATCACATGCAATACTAATGTTCTTAGTGACTTAAACCGTTGACAACAAAATTGAGTTTTTATTTGTTTTCATCACAACATTGAAAAGAAGATTTAATTTCTGTAGACAGGAATGACAAAATACGATTCATTAAATTGAACTGTTAAGTCTATATTTTTATTGGCTTAATTACAAAGCTTTGTATACATTTGGATACTCCTGCGTCTGGCGGTTTTTTTATTTTATTTTTTTTTTAATACTAGCGCTTTTTATGAATAGTGCAAATTGGCAAATGTATAGTGTCTAGTGGAGTGAACAGTAATCAAAAATATTTTTTTTATTATTTTCAATTTTCAATTTTTCAAAAAAATAACAGTATCTAAACGCAATTTATGTTATTTTTTTTTTCTCTCATTTTAATGTGTTTTTTGGGCAAAATTGTATTTGGCAGAAAGTACTTTAGCTTGGTCAAACTATGGGCGAAGCTGCTCTTGCGATCTACCAGTTCGTGAGCGACATGTGGAATATGAAGGGTTGTACGGGTGTGACTATCGTGACCTACCGCATGGCATGTAGATAGATTATTATCTTTTATCATGATCTGTCTTTTCAACCTTTATCAATGGTCCACCATTCACTCCTTGTGCATGGTCGTTGTGACTTGTGACTAGATAGTGGGATCTAATTATATACACTCAGAGATCTCATTTCATCTCATTTATCTTGGAGAGAGAAAGAGACCTTTCCCAAAGAGCTAAAAAAGTACTCTCAACCTCTTTATTCTCACATACTAGAAAGAAATATTTATTATCCTCTCCCCATTCACCATCTTCAGTGTTTTGTGAGTTCGTGTTAAATGATAGAAACAATAAGGGTAATTACAAGGCCAAATTTATTGGTAGCTCTCTGTTGGTGGCTTAACTGTGGTGTCTCTGATCATCTAGATGAAGAAATGGTTCTGTGAAACCAGTTGTAAGTTAGAGCTTGAAAGACTCAAGTACATGGAGGGATATGAGTGTGGAGGTTTCATAGTCTTACATATATTGCAACTAATTATTTTATTGCAAATTGTTCGATAGTGTGGTCGAGAAAGAGGTTTTGCTGCCTTTATGCTTGGGTTTTCCTCTTTCTAAACACTTCTTAGTGTGTAGCTTCAGTTTGGTTTCTTTTTCGCATTTTATATTGATTCCTATTTGTTATAGTTCATATATGTGTTAGCTAGCAATATTAAATTTGGTTTACTTACGTTGAGCTAATTTGTAGTTTTAGTATGAAAGTGATTAAGCTCTAATTTTCTACGGACAAAGTTTGGCTACAACCTTGTGTTAGGTTTTTAAACCCTTGAAAACCAAATTTGTTTAACCTAATTATTTAGCCAAGTGATTACTTAGATAAATTATTTAGATCTAGGTCGAACAAACATAAATCATATATGTAAAGCAGCTGAAATATAAAAAACACAATGATATGATTACCCAGGAAAACCAAACTGGTAAAAAATCTGGGGAGGATTTAACTTAGCTATCATCAAGGTAAAAAGCAAATCCACTATAGGGAATCGAAGTTTACAATAAGACTTAGATCACTAACATCTTATTGCTATCCCATGTAGAACTTACTGACACGACCATGTGCAAGCTCCGAATTTACGGACTCCTTCTCTATTAAGCCTTTGCAATACAAGCACCCACACTTGTGATAAAAAAACACAAACTCTCCTGTTTGTGACTCCAAGACCACCCTTGAAGGTTTAGATCATCAGCACCTTTGATGACTAGAGAAGATAGCAACTTCTACAATACCAGATCTTAAGATTCTTTAAGGAATAACACCAGTAGAAGACATGAGAGAGCTTTTTGGGTACAAAACTTTAGATCTACAAAAGATGCACATTCTTCTCTCTCCCTAAACATGTTTTTAAATAGGCTTTCCTCTATATACTAGGAGAAATAGATCTGAAATCCTAATCCTTTTTGGGCTTGAACTGCTGTTAGGCTGAACATAAAATTCTACAGAGCCGTATTTCGAATGGTTGAGCCTGTTCTTCGATCGATCAAACCAGGTAGATTTTGAAATTTTCTTTCCGCAGCTTACTTGTTCTTGAATCTTGACTTGAATCAACTTGAGCATTGTCTAATAGTACCTATAGACTCTAAGATCTATATCTAGACAAATTTGTGTTCACGATTTACCAATTGTTCTAAACTTTTAGAAGCTAATAACTTGGTTGTAGCTAATGGCTACAATTTCACTTAATATTTTTTTATTGGTTGTGAATTTTAACAAATCCATTATTGGATTTCATTTTTTTTTTCCTTATATCCTTCATACTTACAAAATTTCCAGAAGATTACATATCAATAGTTGTGGCATCAAATAATTGTTTAAATTTCAAGTTTTTATGGCATAAAATTATGCATAAAAAATAATTTGAAATATTTGTCAAGGATATAAAGAACATGCAATCTAACTATTAGATTTTCAAAATATGTAACCATGTTAATTTTTTTTTTTTTTTTTTTTTTTTCAGAGTTGTAGACATTGGATTTTTTTAAATTAAGAACAACAAAACCAAATTTAATTAAATTTTTTTTTTTTGGGAGTTGTAGACATTGGATTTTTTTTTTTAAATTAAGAACAACAAAACCAAATTTAAGGTTAAAATTAATTAAGAGATAAAAAAGACCAATTAGGGCCAACTTAATATAGTTGGGAGCCTACCATTGTGCACCCTTGGTGCGGTGGCCACTCCACAAGTATAAATGCTTATGAGGTGTGGGAGGCAAGGGCTGAGGTTCAAGTCTTTAGAACGGAGTTTCACACACATATGCACTTAGATTAGGCTTCCAACTGTATATATATATATATACACACACACACACAAGAATAAATTATGAATAATAACCAAATCAAGGTTACTTTGATGAATAATAATAAAAAAAATTATGAATCAATATTAACCAACTTAAATTAAATTTTAAATAGAGAATCAACTATGATGGTTCAAGAATAAATTTTATAATGACAAAAAATTATTATTTTGTTAGAATAGGGGTTTATTTTATCTAAGACAAGCTAATACATTGTAATAAATTTTGATTTTGGTGATTGGTGTGTAGCCATGCAAAAAATTAGGTGGGTAATGTCGACAATCTATTGTATAGAATCTATAGATTATTGGCTTAAAGTATCAAAACAAAGTTTTTCCCCAAAAGTGTATAATTTTCAATTGGGTTGATTTTTTGTTTGTATAAGATTTTGTATACCTTTTTTAAGGTGAGAAAAATAGTAAATAGCCCTTAAAAACACACACACACACACACACACACACACACATGTTATTATACCACCTTGAATAATGCTAAAGTTACAACAAACTTTATTACATAAAATACATAAATTGATATGACAATGAATGTTATATGATGTGGTAATCAATGTGATTGGTAGATCTCAACTATCTAATAAATGAATGTTTAATTTTTTTTTTTAATTAATGATACAAAGATTTTTTATTTCTCTAATATTTTTGGGTCTTTTTATAATAAAATGAGGCATAAGTTAAGAGTTTTCAGAAGAAAAATTTGGGGTACCAAAATCTAAAGATACTAGTAGTGGTAAATGAGAGCATTGCTAAAAGACAAATAAGGTACATGCACTTATTTTGGGTAGAGAGAAACAAATAAACATTGTGAGCAAACAGTAGTATATAGGACCAAAAATGGTGCACCTTTTCCAAAATCCTTGTAAAATTTATTTACCTAATCCTCATCAATAAATGATCTAGATTGATGAGATATGCACAAGTTGCCAAAGTCCGAGGCTTTCTTCCTCAGAATCATGTATAGCTGAAAAGGAAATTAAGTATAGTACATTGAAAAAAAAAAAAGGCGAAAATGTACTTTTGACCCCTATATTTTGTCTGAAAAGGAAATTAAGTATAGTACATTGAAAAAAAAAAAAGGCGAAAATGTACTTTTGACCCCTATATTTTGGGCCTATTCTCATTTTCATACCTAACTTGATTTTGCGCCTACCTTAATCTCTGAAAAGAGAAAATCACATCCATTTTGGTCTCTGCCGTTAATCCATTAACAGAAAAATTCCACCTGGCAAACGGAATGTACTATTTGCACAATAAATGCTGACTTGGCTAATAAAATAATAATATAAAATTTATTTGATTTTCAAAAAATGCCACGTTAGCTCCACATAAGTTTACAAATTTAAAAAAATATTTATCAATTGTAATTTGTAATAAAAAAAAAAGAAACCAAAAAACACATTTATTAAGATCTGTGTTCATCTCGATCATGGACACACAAGAACAACAAACTTAGAATATTCAATCACAAGAACAAAAGAATAGAAACCCAGAATATTCCAAAATTTTGTACACAAAGTCTTCCAAAAAAATCAATTATACATTCAACCAAAAATTATTATCCTAATACAATATTTCTCATGACATAGATTTTCAACCAAATACACAAAATTTTAACCAAACAAATTCCTTCATCAATTTCCCAGCAACTAGCAAAGCCTTAACATCAAACTCACAATAATCCTGAGCTAAAAACTTTCAAATCAACCTTAGACCCACCAATAGCATCATCAACTCACAACACGGATATGAATAAAAAATCTAAATAGGACAACAAGATCTAAACGAATCCAGATCAAAGTGAGTGAGAGTAGATCCAAAACTATCTATTTCCCACATACCTATCAAAATTATCGAGATAACAGAACGGAGGAGAGGTAGAGATGTGGCTTCGTCATGGTGGCGGTGTTGCGGTGGAGTCAATGGCACCATCATTCAAATAATTTTGAAGACCCACAACCGAAATCACCCAAACAACCACCTATTAAAACCCCATTATTAATTAAACTCTACAAACCAAAATCACAGATCTAGGAATCCAAATACACCCACCAAAAATCAAACCTTGAAAACCGAAACCTATTAAAGAAGGCGCTCCTTGATGAATTGTGACTTTCTAGTGGTTTGACACAGCTTGAAGAGATTGTTTATGGAAGGAGGGTTGGAGGAAGAGAGAGAGGGAGATACCAAATGAAACCAAAAGAAAAAGATTTCCCAAATGGGGCAGATTAGATGAACTCAGAAGGAATTTTTTTTTTTTTAAGTTACTTTAATTAGCTTAAAAAAATTAAAAAAATTAAATTTTAAAAAAATTGAAATTTAGAATTTTGTTTTTAAATTTTTTTAATTTTTAAAATTTATCAGATGGGGCAGATTAGATAAACTCAGAAGGATTTTTTTTTTTTTTTTTTAAGTTACTTTAATTAGATTTAAAAAATTAGAATAATTCAATTTTAAAAAATTTGAAATTCAGAATTTTGTTTTTAAATTTTTGTAATTTTTAAAATTTATTTAAATGCTGATGTGGAATTTTTTTTTCAATAAAATAAAATCCATTATTATCATTTTATTAGCCACTTTAGCATTCACCATGCCAACAGTGCACTCCATTTTCAGGTAGGACTTTTTTATTAGTGAGTTGACAACAGGGACCAAAATTGTATTTTCGCCAAAAAGATTAATGTATACTTCCATAGAGGATTAAAAATTACGATATACTAGGTATTCCATATAACCAATCGCGAGCACATAACAAGGTTTCTGCAATTTGCGGCAAAAGAGAATTGCAAAACTTATCAAAAACGCAGTCATCAATACTAAATGCAGACTCTGAGGCAAACCCTAAAACATCCAAATCCTTATGCCTCCTATAGTCAAGTTGAGTTTCTTCCAAGTATAAATTGTAACTTGTTTGAATCTTAACCAATCAGACGACTCATAAATGTATCAAAACTGGAGAAATCATCATTGTTATCATCACGACTGTGCACACCACCACTACTAGATGATGTTTCAACCATATCATTGATATTACTAGTACTAGTAGTAGACCACGACTGCTCCTCAAAGGTGACATATAATTTATCACAAAGCCCAATGCCATTGATATTGCTGCATACCCATACAACTTGCCATAACAAACTCTACACATTGCAACTTATATTGAGGATCCAAAATGACAGCAAAGAATAGCATGACATTGTAACACTCCACAATATTTATCAAATTTTGCTTTCATTTCTTTTTCCATTGCTCTAATGATCATATCATGATTTTCCAATTGAATTCTCCACACACAATGAAAATACAAGTTGGCTGTGGGATAGTAATTCCCTTAGAAGAGCTTAGTGATATCATATAACGGTTTCAACACCCTTGTTATCTTCTCCATCTTATCCCATTCCTTTTCTGAGGCTAACAAAAAGTATCATTGCTCATTGAAAGTAATTGTTTTGATGTACCCCATAGAAGTAATCTTCCCAAAATTTCTTCCACGGTAGACTCTCTCCCCCTCTTATATACTTTTTGAGTATAGTCCCTCTTTTTTGTACTTTTCGAGTATAGGAAATATAGGAGTGAAGTATAGGCAATCTTTCCAAGCTTTTATTTTACAAGTTTGTATAGATGTATAGGAGTGGTTGGATTTGAGGTATATGTCCTAGTAAATGTCGTGTCAATAACTTCTTAGAACCAATAATTTAGGGTTTGTATTAACCCACCAACCTAATGAATTTAACCAATCTCAACATGATGCCTTAGCTTAGTTTATCGTTGGTTGGTTTGTTTTTATTTATTTATTTATTATTATCTTGTTTTTGAAACTTGGGGTTTGGTTGGGTTCAAGTGGCAAAAGTTCTAATCCTTGTAACTCGATCCAACCCCACACTATTTTAATAATTTCAAAAAATTATTTTTAAAGAATTTTTAATTTAATTTATTTTGAGTTTTGAGACTTAGTTTAAACTTATTGGTTTGATTTATTTGATTATTTTGTGACTTATGTTTTTGATGTAGGAATATTAGGCTAAATTATACAAATTAATTGGAATCATTTATGATATTTTGTAAATTGATGTAAGAACTTCCAACTTTTTTACTATACCCAAAAAAAAAAAAAAAAAAAGTCCTGACCCACCTCAATCTTAATGGTTATTGAACTTCCAACTTTTTTACTATATCCCCCAAAAAAAAAAAAAAAAAAAAAGTCTTGACCCAACTCAATCTTAATGGTTAGGTTGGGCATTTTTCAACCAAAAAAGGTTTAATTTTATTGAAAAATACTTAAAACCTAACACAAACAAATCCAAATATTCTGTCCCAACTTATATGCTCCACTCTATACTCTATCAAATAAATCAAGCCACGTATTATTTATTAAACACAAACGAAAGAGTTAAATGGAGTCAATCTCCTCAATCTTAACTCACATTCCAAACCCAAACAAGGAAAAAAAAAAAAGCACCACAGTCAAAATACCCAGCCAACACAAGATTCCACCACTAAAACCACTATTGGAGAAGATCAAGAGGGTGATATCACAGCAAAGAACAGAGCTTGCAAGCCTCAATGATCAAGCCATTCCTCTAATTTTTTTTATTCCCTCACACAAAACCCATGTGAGATTGTTTCTTACACGGAAATGAAAACCAAATCCATTATAGATTTGGACTTAAGGAATTTGTAGGTTCCTTTGCTTTCTATGATGTATAAAACATGTTAAGTGATGGGCTCCTTTGCTTTGGAATTTTGTGTTTTTATTTTTTATTTTATTTTTATTTTTATTTTTAGGTTGATGGGTTTTTGGCCAAGAAGACAATCATGGGTAAGGGCTAAGAATTTTCTCGTCACCAGCACTGGCGTTGGTTTTGTAATGTTGTAGGGGGCAGAGAATTTTGTTACGCACCACCGTGGGTGGTAGTCCAGTGATTTGTTTTGCATGTACCGAAATAGGAGTTGGTGGTTGAGGAGATTCATCCTTGTCATCTTCTCTAGCAGTGACTTTGGTGGTAGAATCCGATGGTGGCTAGATATTTTGATGGTGGTGCTGTCAGCTGTGATTTTTTTTTAAAAAAAATTTTGGTTTGGAACGTGAGTTGGGAGGCTAAAGAGATTGACTCTATTTAACCCTTCTGCTTGTGTTTATTAAATAATTTCCACATGGCTTGTATTGTATAACAGTTTGTTGAAATGAAAAACTTATTCACTTAATGAATGATTTACACTGCTGTGCTCTTTTTATACAAAACAGAGCATCAGTAACTAACTTAACAAATCAACAGATTAACAGAACTCACTTAACACTAAACTAAAAACTCACAAGCTCTCTCACGTGCAACACTAAAAGGCTATATACAAATAGAGCTAAAACTACCTACAGTTTATACACAGTGAATTACACAAACTACAAGTCGTTGCCTTTGTGTTCTAAGTTTGACTCCTGCTCTAAATCTAACTGTTACTGTTGCTGCAATCTTTGACACTCCTCCTCAAGATGGACACCATTGGAATGAATATTTAGGATTCCCATCTTGCCAATCAAGACTGTAAACTGACTAAGATTCAAGGCTTTTGTCAATAAATCTGCCAATTGAGAATGACTCTTAATATTCATCAACCTTATAACTCCATCTTGCACCTTGTCTCTCACAATATGACAATCTATTTCAATATGTTTTGTGTGCTCATGAAACACAGGGTTAGACCCTATGTGGATTGCTACCTTACTGTCACTGAATAACAAAGCAGCCTTATCATGTTATATATTTAGATCTTTCAACAAGTACAAAATCCATGTCACTTCACACACAGCCATAACCATTGATCTGTACTCAGCCTCTGCAGTAGATCTAGAGACTGTATTTTGTTTCTTAGACTTCCAAGAGACCAATGAGTCACCTAGGAAAACAAAGAAACCTGTAATGGACCTTCTGGAATCTAGGCAAGCTGCCCAATCTGCATTTGTAAAAGCTTTTAGGTGTAGTGAAGTATCTGATGGAAAAAATGACCCTTGACCTGCCGTGCCTTTAATGTACTGAATGACTCTATATGCTACCTTCAAATAAGGCTTTCTAAGCTTAGACATGTATTGACTTAACCTGTGCATAGAGTAAGTAATGTCTGGCCTAGTGATTGTTAAGAATAGTAGTCTACCTATCAGCCTTCTATACATTCCAGCATCATGTAGTAACTCACCATCATCTTTGTTCAACTTTAAACTGGCTTCCATGGAAGTTCTAGCTAGTTTACAACCAAGCATTCCAGCATCATGAACAATCTCAAGAGCATATTTTCTTTGACACAAAGAAATGCCCTTTTGTGATCTTGCAACCTCCAAACCTAGAAAATACTTCAAACTACCCAAATCCTTTAGTTTGAAATGCTTGTCTAGATACACCTTAAGATCTTCTACAGCTTTAGGATCATTGCTACCAATGAGAATATCATCAACATAAACTAGAAGAGCAATGAACAATTTGCCATCCTTCTTAATGAATAAAGAATAATCAGCTTTGGATTGAACAAAACCATGCTACAATAAGTGTTTGAAAACTTTGAAAACCATTGCCTTGAAGCTTGCTTAAGGCCATACAATGATTTATGCAACTTGCAAACCAATTTCCCTTTGGACTCCCCCTTACTGTGCAAACCAAGAGGAAGAGACATGTAGGCTTCTTCATGAAGATCACCATTTAGAAAAGCATTATTAACATCTAATTGGTGAAGAACCCAACCTTACATAATAGCCAATGCCAAAAACAGCTTAATAGTGACCATTTTAGCCACAGGGGAGAAGGTCTCAGTGTAGTCCAAACCCTCTTGTTAGGTATAACCTTTGGCAACCAGCCGTGCCTTGTACCTCTCTATGCTACCATCAGCTTTGTATTTAATTCTAAATACCCACTTACAGCCAACAACCCTCTTAGGTGGTGGCAAAGGAACCACAGACCAGGTATGATTTTGTTCCAATGCATCAATTTCAGCAGCCATAGCAGCTTCCCAGTTAGGATCACCAACAGTTTGATGATAGAATTAAGGTTCCTTAAGGGTAGAAATGCTATTGCAAAAGTGAGAATAGCCAGGTGACAAATGTTGGGAAGAAACAAAATTAGAAATGGGATATCTAGTAGAAACTGTATTGCACTAATAGGATTGAAGATATGGAGGAGGTTTAGACACCCTAGTAGACCTTCTAAGAGAGAGAATAGAAGCAGTAGGTAAGGCTGAAGGAATAGGATCAAGTTGTAAAATAGCATCATCAACAATGTCATTAGGTAAGTATATGGACAAATCTTCTGAAAGATCAGAAAAATGATCTTCAAGGATGTGAGATTCTGGACTAACATTATGAGAATGGACCTTAGAATGTGGAATAGGATCATCAATAGGTAAAGGTGGGGCATTGGGAGTACAAATCTGAGATAGAGGATCAGAGGGAGAAGACAAAGTTGAAGATGGAATAGAGTAAAAGGGAAAAATTGACTCATGAAAAGTAACATCCCTTAAAACAAAAATCCTTTTAGAATGTAAATCAAGTAATTTGTAACCTTTAACAGCAAAAGGATAACCCAATAAAACACATTTGATGGCTCTAGGATCAAATTTAGACCTGTTATGAGCCAATGTGGATGCAAAACATAGACAACTAGACAACCAAACACCCTAAGAGAATGATAATTAGGGATCTTACAAAAAAGTAGCTCAAAAGGGGTTTTATGATGAAGAAGAGGGGATGGAAGCCTATTAATGAGATGCACTGCAGTGAGAATACAGTCGTCCCAATAGACAATAGGGATATTAGACTGAATTCTCAAAGCCCTTGCAACACACAAAATATGTTGATGTTTCCTCTCCACAACAGAATTTTGTTGTGAAGTGGCAACACAACTATTTTGGTGTATGATACCATAACTCTTGAAGAAATCAGTCATTTGAAACTCAATACCATTATCTGTTCTAATAACTTTAATAGATTTGTTGACCTGAGTTTTGGTCATGAAATAAAAGGATTGTAAAAGAGGCCTAGTATCAGACTTGGACTTCATGAGATAAACCTAAGTTGACTTAGTACAATCATTAACAATAATAAGGAAGTATTTATGGCCATCAACAATAAGGATTGAATATGGACCCCAAATATCACAATGCACAATATCAAAAGGATGTGATTTAAAAAAGGAAAAGACAATCTTTTGTGCTTTGTAAGTGGATAAATCTCACAATCTTTATTAAAAGTACAAACAACATCAAAAAGTACATTCTTTAAGGAAGAAAGTTTAGCATCAGAGGGATGTCCTAATCTGAGATGCCATAAAGAAGAAGGTACAATAATATTATTGATTACAAGAGATTGTGATTTATTTAGAATAGACTTGAAAACAGAATTGAAGAGAGATTGAAAAGATGAACCAGAGTTGATTGGAGAGGTACAAGCATCTAAAGGGTTTTGCTGCAGCAAATACAATCCGTTATGAACTTCACCCACACTAATCGTCCTCTAACAAATAAGGTCCTGTATGAAACAAAGATTTGCTAAGAAAATAAGACAACAGGAAGAAGATTGTGTAAGTTAACTGAATAACAAAAGGTTAAAAGAGAAAGAAGGGGCACAAAGGACATTATGAAGAACTAAAGTGGTTGAAAGGGAAATAGAACCTATATGGGTTACCATAACTGTTTCACCATTTGGAAGCTCAACATTAGTGCTAATGGCAGTAAAATTAGTAAACAAATTAATAGAATGCACAATGTGGTCAATTGCCCTAGTGTCAATAACCCAAGTATCTCCATTAAAGACTGTCCTATTCACTACTTGAGCAGAGAAAACAGAATGCCTCAAAGTAATGCCTTCAAAAAAAGTCATACCTGACATATTGAAAACATAGTCAGATTGGGAAACACTTGCTTGGTGTGCTGCTTGAGAGTCTGAATGAGACTTGATCACATTACCAGCCATATGGACCTCCTTATTTCCTATATTAAATTAAGCAGCTTGCATCTGATTGCCCAACATAGCCAAGAACTACTGACATTGTTCCTTAGTGAAAGGAAATTGATTAACATCAGTGATTGATGGATTGTTCTCTGCAAGATCTTCTTGAACACTCACTTGATTCACCATTGAAGTCTTTCCTTTAGGCTTGAATCCAAGAGGGAATCCATGCAGTTTGAAGCACTTCTCCACAGTATGACCAAGTTTCCTACAATGAGTGTAGACAAGCCTATCCTTGCCCTTAGAATTCTTGCCCCCAGAAAAAAAAAAAAAAAAGAATTAGAATTGGAACCCTTCATAGCAAGAGCAGTGGACTCAATGTAAGTATTAGAACTTCCCACACGCCTCTGCCTTTCTTCTTGAATCAACAAAGAGTAGACTTTGTTAATGGATGGAAGTGGTTCCATTAACAAAATTTGACCTTTGATTTGAGAGTATAAGTCATTAAGTCCCATTAATAATTGCATCACTGAATCTTGAAAGTGAACACTTTCAATTCTTTGTGAAAGATTACAAGTACACTTTCCACAAGAACAGGTTAGGGCAGGCCTAAATTTCTTAAGTTGATCCCAATACAACTTCAATTGAGTGAAATAAGCAGTGATTGAAGAATTACCTTGATTGATTGATGCAATATCCTTCTGAAACTCAAAAACCCTAGGTCCATTTCCTTGCGCATGTGTATCTCTGAGATCATTCCAAATCTGCAATGCCGTGTCTCTATAAGTGATGCTTACTCTGATCTAAGGTGAAACAGCTTTCATCAACCATGAACCAACCATGTTATCATAACGAATCCAAGCATCAACTACTACTGGTGTTTTGATCAGTGGAGAAGATAAAGTGATTGTGCCATCAACAAAACCAAACTTATTCTTTGCAATTAAAGCCTTCTTCATAGATTGAACCCAAGCATGGTAATTTTCAACAATCAAGACCTCTGATACAAGCATAGCTCCAAGACTTTCAGCATGATGAAGATACAAAGGATTACGGATATCCTCTACCAATTCTGGATCACGTTCAATCAAAGTAGAAGAAGAATCTGATGCAGAAGCTGTGGATGCCATTGAAGTAACTCCAAGCTTTCAAGAACGAAAACCTAGAATTTGGGGATTTTCTAGAACGAGACTCTAGAACTTGAGAGAACCACGCTCTGATACCGTATAACAGTTTGTTGAAATGAAAAACTTATTCACGTAATGAATGATTTACACTGCTGTGCTCTTTATATACAAAATAGAGCATCAGTAACTAACTTAACAAATCAACAGATTAACAAAACTCATTTAACACTAAACTAAAAACTCACATGCTCTCTGATGTGCAACACTAAAAGGCTATATACAAATAGAGCTAAAACTACCTACAGTTTATATACAGGGAATTACACAAACTACAAGTCGTTGCTTTTGTGTTCTAAGTTTGACTCCTGCTCTGAATCTAACTGTTGCTACTATTGCAATCTTTGACAGCTTGATTTGTTTAGTGGGGTATAGAGTGGGGCATATAAGTTGAGACAGAAGATTTGAACTCAACACAAACTATCCCATGCACGCCCACTAATAAATTTATCATAGGGTGCATTGAATTGGATTGATCGGTCAAACTTGGTTAATTGGCAACTGACCATCAATTCTATTTAAAAACCCATAAAAACTAAATAATTTTTTAACATATAACTATTGCACCCGCCAATTTGTTACACTGATCACAATTATAGCAGTCAAATTTGATTTGATTTGATTTTTTAAAGATTAAATTACAAAATGCGCTCTTAAAGTTTGGACTAATTTTGATTTTACCCTCTAAAGTTTAAAAATTTTGATTTATTCTCCTAACATTAGATAGTGCTTGGAAAAAATCCCTCCTGTCTATGTGATATCCTGAATTGTTTGGATTTGATTGTTTAAGTGTGTTTTGTGCCAGCATTTGGTGAGTTTCACATTAGGTATTTACTAGGTAGATATTGAGTTTATAAGTGATTACGAGGAGCCCAAAATGTAACTTAATTAGTCCTTTTGGGGATTAAGTACCGATGTGACAAATGCTTTACTTCGATTATTACAATCTAAATTTAGGGTTTGATATGGCTGTTATGTGCCACCTAAATTTGTTGCATGTCCAAGTTGGTCTAATAAAATCATGTCACATCAATTTAATTATTTCATTCAATTAAATAACCTTAAAAAATTAGAAAATTAAAATAAATCAATAAAATATAGATATAGCCTTTCCAACATTTAATAATAAAAATGTTTTCTATGTTTATTCAAATTTTGATATGTGCATGGATTTGAAAAGAACTTGAAAAATATTCGAATTTTAGGATAATTGTGTCCTTCAATAAGAGTAAAAGCAATAATGCGAAAAAAAAATGCTTTCTTTGTTATTTTAAAGTTGATGTTTATGGATTTGAATAACAATGTTTATGGGGAGGGAAGCACATTTTAAATTTCTGAATAACAATGTTAAAATATCATCAATTATAAATAAATATGCTTACCAGGCCCCCTAGGTTTTGAGAAGAAAAAAAAATACTACTTTTTAGAAATGTTAAAAAAAAATTATACAAAGACCCAAAAATCTGGTCCATTTGCCCTCAGATACAAATCATTTAAAGAAATTTCCATAATCAGTAATATGCGAGGAAAAAAAATTTCCTTTGTAAATCTGCGTAATCTAACTCTCTTACATGCAAAACAGCACTCCTTATATATATATATATATATATATCGTCTACTCCCTCACGCCACCGTTGTCATTACCGTGTAACAGTAGCGGAGCTAGGATTTCAGTTTAGGGGGGGCAAAATTAAAAGACAAAATTAAAAGTAAAATTAATCTAAATATTATTAATCAATGTTAATAACAAAATAGATATAGAATTATATACTATTAATGCAATTGTCGTACAAAATCTAATATAATATAAACTCTAATTTATTTTTTCATACATAATTTAATTTGTTCAATTGGAAGATTAGTAAAATACACCTCGATATGAGTTTGTTTAGAATTTGAATCTAAATCATTATTATAATTTGGCTTCTCCATAATCTCAATTGATTATAAGTATATATTTCATATTATTAAAATAAATAAAACAAAAAAAAAATCATAGTTAATAACAATCATATTAAGAGATTATTCTAAATATATAGAATTTAAATATGTAATTTGATTCCTTAAAATAAATTGAGAAAATAAATCAATATAAAGGAATTATAAAGTTGTATTTTTATTTATGCAAAATTCAGTATTTTTTACTCTAATCTTTAAGTAGTAAGTAGTTAAAATTGGTTCTATAGTTAAAATAAAGTGTTTCAAAATTGAAATTATAAAAAAGTTAAAGTAGAAGAGAAAAAGATTAAGGACCGCTAAGGTTTTATTTTGATATACAATAACCTAAATATATTTTTTTTATTATGATTACATGGGAATATCTTATTTGTGGTACAAATTGCCCTAAGAAAAGCACTCCAGGAAAAAGAATTTCCAGTGCTTGAGAACATGTGGCAAGGAAAAACAAAATGGGTTTTAAGTAGGACCCACAAAACTTTGTTTTGTTTGGAAAAAGACAAAATAGTGTTCCAAAACAGTATGGGTTTTGTTTTGTTTGGAACGTTTGTGTCAAGGTGAAAATATTTGATAACGTAATATTTAGGTTGCTACTCTAGATTTTTTTTTTGGAGGTCAGGGGGGGCACATGCCCCCTCTCGCTCCCCCTTGCCTCCGCCCCTGGTTTAGACAGTAGAGGCCATGGTCTTTTCAGCAATACCTTTCTTGAATCAAATGGAGGTCAAAAAGGATGTAAAAAGTAACGACACAAAAATTGGACAAATTATGTGAAACCCACAAAAACTCACTTGGGGTGCTCTCTCTTTGTGCCCGAATTTCTCATTGCTCGTGAAAATTGGACCCAAAAGGCTAGTACATTTTCAAAGTAAAAGTGATTATCTATGTCCTGGAAAAAAACGGCATCACAATATCAAATTCAAATAGTAAGATATTGGTCCCACAAGATTGATAAAAATCAACTTTAATGAGCAATCTCACTTGAACCAACCAATTTCAGAGGTTAATAACTTTTATTACGGTACGCTGCGAGACCTTTCCAACGATAAAAATAATACAAAAATCGGAACTCGGTAAGGACTGTAAGGTCTCCAACCATGTGCACAAAATAGGGACCTAAAAATTGAAAAACTAGACAATCTGGGCAAAAAGGCTGTGTCCACCTCTACTAGCATGCTTAAGTGCTAATCAACCATATAGATAATGGTGAAATTATGATGATGCTTAAGTAAAATAAATGGTGATTACATGCTTAAATATACCAGTTGATGATGACATCGTTGCATGTTGCTTAATTATGTGTGGGTTTCATCAACTCATTGGATTTTTCATCTCCAAATAAATTTTCACCAAAACCGATAAGATTCACTTAAAAAGTGTTTTCCAAAGGAACTAACATAAAAAAAAAAAAAAAAAAAAAAAAACCCCCATAAATTTTCATCCCAAAAATGCTCTCTCATAAAATCTACTGAACTTTTCTTATAAGAAAATGATTTCTACATTGCCAAGATGGGTCTCACCAAGATCAAGACTTTTTGCTGTTCCAAAGTCAGCCTGTGGACTTGGAAAAATTATATTATGTTTTGGGTGTATATGTCATCTCTCTCACAGCAGCTGGATCCTACAATTGTGTAGGACCCAACTGCTGTGAGAGAGATGACATATACATCCGAAACATGATATACTATCTCGTGGACTTGGGTTTTGCTTTCACTTCTGATTTCAATGGGCTGTATTCCTCCAGGCGCTGTCCTGAGTTTTTTTGTTTCTGTTTATTTAGTTGAATGTTATTCCATGTTTACCCCAAAAAAAAGAAGAAGATTTCTACAAGGTTTTCCACGTTATTAGAATCCCCAGAACTTTTCTCATAAGAAAATGTTACGAGGTCTTTCATTGGAAAATATTTTCTTAAAAATGAAAAATGATTTTTCAAGACACAAGAGATTTATTTTTCAATAAAAATATTTTTCCTAAAATATTTCTCCCATTAAACCCCATATTCCCTTCAAAAAACACTTTTTATTAAAAACTAAAAAAAAAAAAAAATCACTATTTCCCATAAAATCTTATTCTTTACAAAATATCACGATATTTTCAAAATAACTTTTAACAATGTCTTTTAAAACTCACATTTCTTTTGAACTATAGTAACATAACACCAATTAAATTGACTAAATTATGTCTTATCTTTTCTACCAATTTACTGTTTTGACTTATTTATTTATTTATTTATTTATTAATATGTACTAATTATGTATCATATATATGAGATTGAGATGGAATTGAGTCCATATCGATGAAACATACGGAAGTAGGAATTAAGAGCAAGTAAATATCAGTGATCGATTCAGGGTTGTAGAAATTGCCTTCACAATAGGTTCCTCAACAATTTGAAGCTTCAAAATATTGGGAGATGATAGATCTTTAATTGTCTTCATGTAGCACATTCCTTCATCTTTATTTTTCTTTCACAGTTATGCTTAAAAGTTTAAACACCGTTAAGTTTGGCATTTTAAGTGAGATGGCACATCCTAGACATTTTAAATGAGGTGGCATATTGTATCGAATTAATATATGTTTACTAGATCCTAGTCATGAGATGAACCTTCTCTATTTCACAGTGAAATTGATGGGATCCAAATCTGCCGAACAAAGGGTCTCTGCAGAACAGGATGGAGGCAAGTAACAAATAATAACTTAAAAAAAAAAAAAAAAATACAAGATAGTAATTCTACTCTGACCTAATCTAAATGTATATATGTGTGAAACTCTCTTTTGAAAACTTAAACCTCGAGTCTTACTCCCAATAATAACTAATTTTTAGAGGTGTGAAATTTTAGATAAAAGAGATAAAGATATAAAAGAGATAAAGCCATAAAGGTATAATTAATAAATTGGTGACATGGTAAGCAATAGTGGATAACTAGTGAAGGGAAATTATTGCCTAGTCCCAAACTACAAGGTTGGCATGCTAACCTTGTAGTCCCAGCCAATAGAGCATGCCAGCACATTAAAATTTGCTTACCTCAGCTGAACTGCCAACTCATCGTAATAAAGGAGAAGATTTGTTAATGTCTATTACCATTTGAAAGCCAAATTTAAAATTTGCATTTTTTTTTTTTTTGGTTAAAAGGCAAGTTATATTAACAACAAAAGAAAAATTACAAGCTGACCACAGAGGCCAAAGTAGTGGCTATTCGCCTATAACAGTACAATTCATTAACATCAGCTACAAGTAGTTTATCTAATTCATCTGAGGGGGAAGTTTCAAACATAACAAAATCCTCCCTCAAGCAGCATCCTTTCTTTGCCAAAAAGTTAGCACACCGGTTCATTTCTCTATATACACGAGCTACCTGGACTTGAGTGACTCTTGCTATGCAGAATCTGCAACCAGACAGTAATGAAGAACATTTTATATTAGCACTTTTAATACTGTCACTATTTTTTAACATTTCAACAATATCCTTGGCATCTAGCTCCACTTCCAAGTACCCAATACCCAACTAAACAGTAAGCTTTAAGCCATCCCTTAAAGCCCATAGCTCAGCCATTACACTTGTTGCATGCCCAATAGACCTTGAAAATCCCCTAACCCATTTCCCTTCACTATCTCTAATCAGCCTTCCACCGCCTGCCTTACCTGGGTTTCCTAGTGACGCTCCATCTGTGTTGAGCTTAAACCAACCCGGAAGAGGCTTAGTCCATCTGACTGGAATGGAAATCTTAGGTGCTATTTGTTTTGCCTTACTCACACAATAATAATATTCCTTGGCTTGACTCAGACTCGTCTTATCAAGTGTTGGGTTTACGACAGAGTTTTCAAACACAACATGGTTCCTATTCTTCCACAAAGACCAAAGAGTGAATAGAAATAACGTGCACCAAGGAGTAATACCTTTATGCTTTACTTCGCTTAAACAATTGGTCTTTAACCAAATCTCAAGACTCTTCTCCTTAAATTGCTAGTCTATAGGCTGAATTTGTATTGAAATCTCCATTTTTGGAGAACTTCCACATCACCGTGTCCCTCCCACTCCCATACATTTGGATTGGGATAGCCTTAATTTTCTCTTTAATGGACTGGGGTAAGTCAAAGGAAATTAAATCCCATTTCCATTCTTGAGAGCAGCACAGATCCGATACCTTCAGATTTAGCTCTTCCTGCCTAAGAGGACCTTCAATCATCGTCCGTAAAGAGTCACCAATAACCCAGTTATCCATCCACACATTCACCCCAGCACCATTACCAATCCCCCAAACTATACCTTTTTTAAAAACAAGGAAACCCAAGCTGATGGCTTTCCAATTAGGGGAAGATGGAAGTTTTTCAGGATCTCTCGACCTTATTCTTGAGTTGGCGCAATATTTTTTTAACATAACATTTGCCCACAAAGCATCCTGCTCATGATACATTCTCCAATTCAACTTGGATAATAAGGCAATGTTTTTAGCTCTAGCCTCTTGAATTCCCAAACCCCCTTCCTCTTTGGATTTCACTATCTTACTCCAACCCACCATGTGCATCTTCCTTCGTTCATTCGTGGACCCCCATAAAAAATCACGATTGATTTTATCCAATTTTTCACAAACATGCACAAGTAACACAGCCCCTTGCATTACATGATTTGGAATGGCTGACATGACTGACTTAATAAGTACAGCCCGCCCTGCAAAGGAGAGATACTTTGCCTTCCATCCCGCAAGCTTATTCATAACTCTCTCCACAATGAAGTTATAGGGATTTCTAGGGACCCCTCGACGCTTAAGGGGAAACCCAAGGTATTTCCCTATATTATTAGTCTCCCTAATACCTAATCTTTCACTAATTTCCTCCTTCAACTCATTTCTCACATTAGGAGAAAAATAAATTATAGACTTATCAAGACTGATTTTTTGGCCAGATTCTCCACAAAATTTTCCAAGCACATCTAAAATTGCTTCACACCCACGTGCATCCGCTTTGCTAAAAAGGATTATGTCATCCGCAAAAAGGAGATGGGAAAAACCCAAATTATCCTTAGAAGCCTTTAGAGGTACCCAGTCTCCATTCACACATTTCTGCTCAATGAGGTGCCCCAAATGCTCCATACAAAGAATAAAAATATATGGGGACAAAGGGTCCCCTTGCCTTATCCCCCTGGATGGCTCAAAACGCTCTAAGGCACCTCCATTAACCAAAATAGAGGTATTGACAGACGTAATACAGCTCATAATAATCTTGGTGATTTTAGGAGGAAAATGGAAAGCTTGGAGCACTCTATAGATAAAACTCCACACTAATCGGTCATATGCCTTTTCCAAATCTAATTTCACAGCCATAAAACCCATTTTTCCTTTCTTATTGTCCAAGGCATGAAACAATTCTTGAGTAATCAGAACATTGTCTGTGCCTTTTCTACCAGGAACAAACGCAGTTTGCACAGGCAATATCAATCTGTTAAGCAGCGGCCTAATTCGAGCCACCAAGATCTTGGTCACAATCTTATACACCGAGTTACATAATAAGCTAATGGGTCTATAGTTACTCAGGGCTTCAGGATTTTGACATTTGGGGATCAAAGTAATCAAGGTTTCATTGAGGTAACTCGGCACACAACCGTTATCAAAAATCCCCTTCACCTCATTGCATATGGAATTTTTAACCACCAACCAAAAACGTTAGTAGAAGCTTGCATGCAATCCGTCGGGTCCTGGTGCCTTAAAGGGCTTAAGAGCCCATAAACCAGCCCTAATCTCCTCCTCAGTCACACCACCATCAATTCTAGCTCTATCCTCCTCCTCTAGAAAACAGCAAGAGAAAGCTGAAACATTTGAGGTCATGGAGGACACATTCAGTTCAGTCATATATAATTTCTTATAGCTATTTCTAATGTAGTCTTTTATTTCAACCTCCTCAGTCAACCAATTGCCCTCCGTATCTTTAAGGCAGCTAATTTTATTCCTATGTCTCCTAACAATCGTAGAGACATGAAAGAAGGACGTATTACGGTCCCCAAAGGTGGCAGTATTAAGTCTAGACTTTAAGGCCCAATACTCCTCTTCCTGCAAGAGTACAAGAGAGGAATCTGAAATCAACTGCTGCTCCAACTCCAAAAGGAATTCATTAGGATTGTTAGCTAGAGCTTTTTGTGCCCCATGCAGTCTAGCTAATAATCTTCTCTTTTTAGCAAAAAGATTCCCGAACACCTCAACATTCCATTGTTTTGCTCTGTTAACAAACTCTAAAATAGCTTCCTGTAGGACTCTATCAGTCCAAGCTTGCTGAACAACCCGCGAAAAATCTTGATGGAATAACCACATGGTTTGGAAACGAAAGGGTTTATTCCGTTGATTCACACTAACTCTAAACAGCTCAATCAAAACTGGACAATGACCCGAGAAAGCCCTAGGGAGGTGAGTCACCAAGGCTTCTGGATAAAGAGTGCGCCACACCAGATTGGCAAAACACCTGTCTATCCTTTCTAAAATCAGACTTGAGATAGGCTTGCGGTTTGTCCACGTGAACTTAGGACTTGCAAAACCCAAATCCACCATATTACACTCATCTAAACAATCCTTAAATTCTAGAGCTCTGTTCAAATTAACATGATTACCACCAAATTTATCATCACCACAAAGAACCTCATTAAAGTCCCCTAACATCAACCAAGGAAAATTATGGAGATGGGCCACAGTTTTTAAATTATCCCATAAAATTCTTCTTTCAGCCAACCTAGGACTAGCATAAATAGCAGATAAGAGCCAGGTAAGGTTGGAAGAACGCACCTTAACAGTTGCATGAATTTCCTGTTCAGTGGACCCACATCAATAAAATAAGTGATATAGTAGCAGGGTTCTCAACTTAATGGCTTAAAAGCTATAAAGACAACAAAACAAAGCAAAGGCAAAAGACAAACAGTGGAGAGAACAAACTAGAATACTGTTTTATTTGGTTTCAAGTAAAAGCATGGTAGAAATGGACTTGGAGGAAAGTGATAAACGTATATTTTGTCTTGTATTGTTTTGATTTAATTTATGTTTTGTAAGAATGTTTAATAATTTGTGGTGACATACTTGCTTTCAAATAAAACTATATAACAATGTGTTGAATTTGTTGTATTTACATGATATGAATTTTATAGTCTAGCCAAAGAAAAATATCATAAAGATTTTGCTTCTTTTTTTCATATATAAATGATTTATTTATTTTTGTTTTTTACTGTATTTATTGTTAATTTTTTGTTATTATAATATTTTTTTTATTGAGTATCCATAATCAACCCAAAAAATTTAAGACTAAAATATTGTTGTTAGTGTTGTTGTTATCCATAGTCAATCCCCAAAAAATAAATTATTAAAAAATATTTAAAAAATTGGTATTAAAACATTGTTGTTGTTATTGTGCCGAAACATTATAGTTTTGTGATTAAGTGTACCATATTCATTTAAGAAGACATACAAAATTGTAAACAATGTGCATATCGATTAAAAAAAATATATATAGAAACATTATATAATTATTGTATTGTAATTTTCTTAGTATTTTGTTTCTAATATTTATATTTGTCATAAAAATTGTTGTAGTTATTTGCAAACCAAGAGATATTGAAGAAATTGAAGGGGACTGCATGTTTGTAGCAAGGCTAGAAAATAATGATGAAAATTTGTTGAATAAGGTGGTCCATAATGCAGATGAAGCATATGCTTTTATATAACGATTATGCATTGCAAATGGGTTTTAGTATTCGAAAAGCAAAGCCTAGATATTATTATGGGATGGAGAACATAAAGCAACGTGAATTTCTATGTTCTAAGGAGGGTTTTAAACTAGATGAAGATTTTTGTAAAGAGAAATATTTGAAGAGACTAGAGACTAGAACTGGTTGTAAAGCATTTATTCATTTCACGGTTGAAAATGGTGTTTGGAGGGTTAGTGCATTTAATCCAGAGCATAATCATGAACTTGCACTACAATCAGAGATGCATTTGTTAAGATTTGGTCGTCGTATTTCAAAACCTAAAGCAGATGTAATTGATACCATGGTGAATGCAGGTATAAGTACAAAGAATGCTTATTCATATCTAACAAAAGAAGTTGGAGGGAGTGAAAATGTAGGCTTTACCAAAAGAGATTGTTATAATCATGTGAATATGCAAAAGATGACAATGATTAGTGCTGGAGATGCTCAAAGCTTATTGAATCATTTTAAGTCTAAGCATGCAGAAGATCCCATGTATTTTTACACAGTTCAAGTATTTTTTCTGGAGAGATGGGAGATCAAGAGTACTCAGCTGGGTGGAAGGCAAAGGGTCACCAAAAGCGTCGCGAACTGAACATCGCTGGCGAGTTGAAGCATCGCCAACGATCGGTGACTTGAATCATCGCCAATGGCGAGTTGAGCGTCGCGATCGGTGAGCTGAAGCGTCACCATTGAGCTTCATCTCAGCTCGCTGATTGCGAAGCTCAGCTTGCCGATCGTGATGCTCAGCTCACCAATCGCGGCGCCGTTGAGCGCTCAGCTTGCGGATTGCGTCGCCATTAAGTGCTCAGCTAGCCGATCGTCGCCGTTGAGCTTCATTGGCTCGCCGATCGTCGTCGTTGAGGTTCATTGGCTCGCTGATCATCGCTGTTAAGCTTCATCGGCGAGCTAAAGCGTCGCCGTTGAGCTTCATCGGCGACGGTTGGCTCAACGAAGCTTATCGGCGACGATGGGTTTTTTGGTCTAGCTTGGTTTTTTTTTTTTTTTTTTTTGACCTAAATGCTTGGGTTGAAATGTTTTGTGGTTAGCTGGGTATTGTATTGAAATTAGGCTTTTAAGTTTTTAGCGACGAATTTCAGTTTCATCACTAAAGACTCAGGCTTTCTTAAGATTTTTAGAGACGAAATTTATATTTTGTTGCTAAATCATACTTTCGGTGACAAATTGTGATTTCGTCACTAAAAACATATAAGTGCAAAACTATTATTATTTTTAGTGATGAATTTTTTTCGTTGCTAATTCTTCTTTATAGCGACGAAAGGATTTTCATTTGTAGGTGTTAATCACTATTGGCAAAATGTGATGTTTGGATGTGCTTTCCTTTTGGATGAGACCACTGATTCATTTAAATGGTTGTTTAAGTCATTCTTAGACTTAATGGGGAATCGATCACCTATAACAATTTTCACTAACCAGAATTAAGCTATGTCAAATGCCATTGGGGAAGTTTTTCCAAATACACATCATCGGCTATGTTTGTGGCATATTTCAAAAAATGCTCCTTCTCGCTTAGGAGACTTAAACTCTAACTTAGAGTTTATGTACTTGTTCTACAAGTGCCAAAAATATTGTGATTCAGAATTGGAATTTCAACAGACATGGGATCAAATTACAAAAAAATTTGATATTGAGAATCATCATTGGCTTACTATGATGTACAAAATTCGACATAAGTGGAGCACTGCATTCACTAAGGATTTTTTCACAGTTGAATTTAAATCTTCCTCGAGGAGTGAGAGCATGAACCATGTTTTGAATGGTATAGCAAATAAATCAATTAGCCTCACTAAGTTTGTAATTGAATATGAAAATGTATTGGCAGGTATGCATTCATCGAAGTTGGATGAAGATTTTCGATGCAAGCAAGGTGCCCCACAAAAAGCAGTTAAGAAGAGTGGCATTTTGGGTCATGCAGCTCAAGTTTACACCTGTAAGATATTCAATTTATTTGAAAATCAATTTCTTAATAGTCATGCAATGGTTTGGGATCAAGTTGATTGCCAAGATACAATTGGTGTTTTTGAGGTTCAAAAATCAAAGCCCAAGGCCCAAAGAGATAACACATTGGATTAACCCCATGAGAAATAAAAAATAGAGAAATAAAAGAGTTGGGCTCAAGTAATGAAGAGAGAAAGAAAAAAAGAAAAAAAGGATGAGGAGCCCAAAGAAGTGGGATCCAAAAACCCATGGAGGAATAGTATATTAAAACCCATAAAGTAAAGGAAAGGCCCAGCCGGCCAAGATCAGCAAGTTAAAAAAAAAAAAAAAAAAAAAAAAAAAAAAAATCAACACAGCCTAAATAGGATTGAAACGACTCAAAGGAAAGCACCAAAGAGCACAAAGAACGAAGGATAGATGAGTCCCGCTCAAATGCCCAGTGATGCAGTAAGGAATCAGAATGTATAAAGCAACCATTCATGAACAAAGGATCGGTATCCCAAGGAAGCCAGAACGAGAAAACTATAAGTGGAAGTGGCTGGAAGGAAACTTTTGACCCAGCAGAAAAGGATTCCGCTCACTTGAGAAAAAATGACTAAAGGGATGACGGCCAAAAGCTAGGTCTAAAAAAAAGTAGGAAGTTTTGAGGAACGTGAAATTGAGAACAACTTTCTAAGTACACATTGGAAGGGAAAGTCAGCCATGGACTTTCAAAGAAACAGCACTGAAAGGAGGAGATTATGAGAAACAAGGAAAGGCTTAGCCTTCTAAGTGATAGGCACAAAACAAGCTCTAGTGCCTAGGGGGAAAAATAGAGAAATCACTAGTACCCCAAAGCCCTAGGGTCACGCTATAAAAAGAAGAAACAACCAACGTTGAAAGCACTTAGTAATAGGAAAATCATAAGAGAATCGTTAAGATAACTCTGTAAAACTCAAGAAAAACAGAGGAATATTTCCCGGTATCCCCAAGAACAACCACTATAGTACATACTCGGATTCAAAAGGATTCAAACTTTGCAAGTCTTGGAGGCTTAAATAGCCGACTAAGTCTGTAATTTTTTAGCTTATTTGAACCTTGTATCACATCTTAGTGAGCACATTATAATTATGATCAAAGAAAATTAACAAAGTACCTCTCATTAATCCGGGGATCCTTAACCACTATTTTCCGTATTTCTTGATTATTTTGCATTTTCTTTGTTGTTTTCGTTGTCATTCAATACGGATATTCTCGTTTGTTAGTTTATTTGTGTTGTAGGAAACTTGCCCTGTGCACCACTTGGTTCTGAAACAGCCCTTTAGCTGCGGTAAACCAAACCCTGTCCACTAAATTATAATTCCTTGGCCCAAGATCCTTGAGCTGGTGTGCTAAAGAAAAAGGCACACTCACAAAGGTCAAAGAAGAAAATAGTGAAAGAGTACGCATTGTTCGGTTTGATCGTCTCAATAACAATATTTCTTGTTCTTGTAAGCAATTTAAGTTATTGGGGATTCTTTGTTGTCATGCATTGTGGGCTTTTAGTATAAAAAAATTTAACTAGAATTCCAAGTCAATACATTTTGAAACGTTGGACAAAAGAGGCTAAGAAGGGGATGATGACTTACGAACAAGACAATCATTCACTTAGTAATGATAAAGAGGCAAAGATAGTATGGCGTAATAGTATGATGCCAATAGCTAATACAATCATATCTAAAAGTCAAGGGGAGGATAGCCTTAAGAGAATTTGCCAAAAATTGCTATTGGAACTTGATGAAAAAAATTGAAAGGGAGTTATCAAGGGTTAAGTTTCGTGCAGATGCAAATATGGAAGAGAATGAAGCCATACAATGCGACACCACTGATGAAATGCCTTGCTTGCCAAATG
The DNA here is from genome assembly GCF_002906115.3 of Quercus suber. Taxonomy (NCBI): domain Eukaryota; kingdom Viridiplantae; phylum Streptophyta; class Magnoliopsida; order Fagales; family Fagaceae; genus Quercus; species Quercus suber. The sequence continues at coordinate 122,421 of NW_027069922.1, read as the reverse complement.
AGATGTCAATGTTAAATCCCCCATGTGTGAGATCAAAAGGTTAAAGAAATACTAGACTTAAAGGGCACTTAGAAAAGCGCAAGGCAAACACATTTAAAGATGCATTTCTTCAAGTGAGTATTTTGTTAAAAACTAAATATACAATTTAACATTTTTATCATTACTAAATATTTTTTGTATATTAAATTTTGATTTTGTATGTGATTTTTTTATGTACAATTTCATAGGAAAAAGAAAACAACAAGTAGTTGAAAAACATTCAAATGTCTCATTTGGTGGCGCATACAATACTCCAGTCTGTCAACCACTTAATCCCTATTCTTATACAGGCTTTACAAGTGCTAACTTATATGGTCAATCTTACTCGCCTTGGACAATGCATTCTCAAGTGTGTGTGTATATATATATATATATATAATGTATAGTCATAATCTGATTGCTATACTTGATACCTAATTACGAGATATTTTCTATCTAGGACATGAGCTATGTAAATGTACCATTTACATCTATGTTGCAAGGTACCGATGTTGTAGCTCAACTTAGTCAGGTAAATTGACACAATTCATTCATTCGATACTATGTGAAGCTATATGTACAAAGCTTTATTTTGATATAATGTGTTCTTATATTTTATTCCTTATAGAATTCATCTACTTCCCAAATGAACTCATTGATTTATAATTCCAAGCAACCAGATTATAAACTATATTTTGTGTTGATATTTTTCAGAGCCATTGTGTACTCATGAGGCAATTTAATGACCAACTTAATATTATGCCAGTGTTGATGAATCTATATTGATCGGTTTAATTTTAGTTGATGAGACCATTGTGTCTATTAGTTGATGAGACCATTGTGTCTATTAAGCTGTGAATTCCATCACACAAAGAGGGAGGCAAACTAGGTTGCCCACACTCTAGCTTGCAAAGCTATTCAGTTTGACACACAGATGGCTTGGCTTGAGGAGATTCAATTTTTATTAAGTTCAATTTTTAACTTTAGCTCGCACTCTAGCCTGCAAAGCTATTCACTTTATTTGTGTCTTATTTTTCAGGGAGGTTGTAAGTGAATATATGAAACACGTGATTGAACTAAGCAAAGCACTATCAAAGAGCTTTGGGGCTTAACACTGACTACTTAGAAAACATAGAATGCATGAAAACTGAAACATTGGTATGCCACTAACTATTACCCAGATTGTCCTGAACCAAACTTGACCCTTGGCACAACAAAGCATTCAGACCCAGCCTCTCTAACTATACTCTTACAAGACAGTATTAGTGGCCTCCAAGTCCTCCATCACAAAAAAAAAAAAAAAAATCAATTTTTAATTTTGGGCTGTAGGCTCTACAGTTGGCAGAATTGTTGTTGCATATCACAATCACCAAACTACAATTCATCCACACTTTCAGTAGTCCTCTTACTCAACCATGAAACTGAACCAACATAAGATCAAAAGCAACATTTTTAGCATTGATTGAAATATTCCGAATTTATTAAAAATTTAAAATAATCCTCTCTAACATAATAAACCATAAAATTTAAGAAAATATGAATATAGTTTAGTTACACACCAACTGGCAGAAAAATAAGCAAAACAACTACCACCATCTAAAATAACACATTAGATCAAGGCAAAGCTGTAAAGCACAAAGCATTGGAACCAAAGTTTTTAACAGGTATTTTCACAAACATCTTCTGTGCATTTCAAAAACAACATTAAAATCACGTCAAATATAAATCAGCCACATTTGGGCTAGAGAGAGAGATGAGAAAGCCTTAAGATCGAAGGTCACATGGGCAAGCACAGCCAGTGGTGGTGGTGTGGGACTCAGTGGCTAATGCGACCATGGAAATTCGACCATGTTTTGTCCCACAGAAAAGTATGGTAGAAACAAAGATTTTAAAGTTTGGAGAAGTTGAAGAAAAAATGGAGAAATTGAATAAAGAAAGTGAGCTGAAGAGAAGAGAAAAGGGAGAAAATGGAGAAAGCCTTTAGTGTTCTCCGTCGCTTGTCTTTTGCCTTTGCTTTGTATTCTTGTCTTTATGGCTTTTAATCCATTAAGTTGTGAATCCTACTATTATATCACTTATTTTATTGATGTGGGCCCATGTGTTGCTTCATGACCTGCCAACTCAAATATGCAAATTTTAAATTTGGCTTTCAAACGGTAACAGACGTTAACAAGTCTCCTTTATTACGATGAGTTGGCAGTTCAGTTGAGGTAAGCAAATTTTAATGTGCTGGCATACTCCTATTGGCTGGGACTACAAGGTCAGCATGCAGACCTTGTAGTCCGAGACTAGGCAATAATTTCCCACTAGGGAATCCCATTAACATTTATGGCTGAAAAAATGTATAACATTAGATAAAACTTGAATCTATCTTCATATATAAATATTTTTTAGCTAATAATAGTATTATGGAATCTTATCAATTCAACATTATCTTGAGGATATGACTGAAGTTGAGATGTAAATTGTAATATGACATATTTTTTTTTAAATTATCAATAAAACCTCCTTTTAAGGAACAGGCGAGTAATAAAGACTCAAAAAATCATCTAGTTTGAAGCAGAGTTGTCAATTGTATAATGAAATATATATATATATATATATATTTTAGAAATTATTAATAAAACCTTATTTTATAAAACATTCCAAATTAAAGTCTCTAAAACTCATCAAGCTAGGCTTTTGTTTTGCCTCGAGTATTATAAAATGTTTACTAATGCAATATTCCTATATAGATATTATTCTATATGTGGAAGATCACATTAATTCACTTTGGTCTCTATAAATAACACATCCTCCTTTTTTTTTCCAAAACAAAAAAAATTTACATCCATTAGCCTATTCATTGAGAATCACAATAATGTCTGAAAGAATTTCATGCAGCAATGTTGATGGCCAAGGAAAGGCTGAAGTAGAACTCCCCATGGAGGTTGAATTGGATCAGTTACTAGATCTAAGGCTTTCTAATAGTGTTGTGGATGGTCATGCATCAAAGGTAGCAAACAATTTGTTGGATGGCTTTGATAAAAAGTCTCCAAAATCTCTGGAAGGACCTGAACCCTTCAATGAAGTGAAAGAGAAGAAGCAATATTTTCCTTGCAAATATTGCAGCAAGAAGTTCTCCAACAGTCAAGCTTTAGGTGGGCACCAAAATGCCCACAAACACGAGAGAGCTTTCTTGAAGAGGATGGCTAGTTTAGACTGTCACTTGAACCGATATTATTCACCTATGCCAACGCTTCCTCATCTTCATCACGAGTCTTTGAATAGGGCTCTGGGGGTTCATATGCGCTCTATGATTCACAAGCCATTTCATTCTCGACCCCATGCTGGAGTTTGGTATGGCAAAGAAGTGTGGTCCAAACCACAATATGGTGTGCACCATTTGAGCATGGACGATTATTGGGTCGCTGGAGGTGGGTTTCAACCAAGAGACATGATGGGAGTGAATCTTAGGGATGCAATTGATGATTTTGAGCACTCTTCATTAATCTCAAACTCAACAGGATCTGTAGCTAATAACAGAATTGCCAGTCTTTGGGATTTTCAGGGAAATAGCTTTTCAAGAAATCAGCAACTTAAAGCCCCAGGACTTGACTTGTCCCTCAACCTGTGATATTGTTGATTTGGTGTAGTACTTCCTTGTCTATCGAAATCTTTTTTACCAGTACCTAAAAAAAAACTTCTTAGGCCAGTAATTTATTCCGCTATGGGCTCATTTGTTGCGAATAATGATTAGTTTCTGGTTGAAAGTTTTGAGAAAACATCGTGGGAAACCAAAAAAAAAATCTTTTTCACTCCTTGTCGCTCAGGTAACTACAATGTATAATATTGTTTTATGTAAACCATAAGTTTATAGCACACTGTTGTATTATTTGTACATTCTCTAATTAGTTCATATAATGTGAACTTTTGATGTATCTTGTTATTTTACAATCAATAATGCTTTAATAAGCAATCAATAAAGGCATATTTGAATGTTCCTTGGAAACTAAACAAGTTCATTTTTTGATTCACTTATCATTCAAATCCATTGAGGGGGAATTGAAAAAAAAAGAAGAAAAAAAAAAGTCATACAAGCAATAGAAAAGTGGTACACTGGTCGACGCTAATGCTAATTCAAAATTTTTCTCAATTTTTGATAGTCAATTATTGTTATATCTAAGATATGAGCAACTACTTTTTCCTTTTAATAAATTTAAAAAATTAATAAGAAACTGATTGTAAATTTATTGTTTACAGCTTCAAAACTATTATACAACCATCCGTCCAGCCTTTTCAAAGAATATGAAGCTGAATATGGCTTGAAAGTGAAATTCTTTCTTAAGGCTTTTTTTCCATTTATTTTTTATGATCCTTGGAATTATCTCCAATAATCCTCTTTAAGCCATCCCAAAGTCGGAAGTATAAACTTCATCTATTTTCATTTTTTATTTTGTAATTAATTAAGAAAAATTATCCATTGATTAGGCTAGTGCCTAGAAAGACCAATTTTTATGAAAAACTGACCGAAGACTATAAAAAAATAATGAAACTACTTTTAGATTTATTAAAACTTTTGAGAAATGAGTTTGGAGTACTATTTTTTAAATTATTTTTATTTTTATTTTAAATTCTTGGTAATAGAGTTTCGCTTGACCAAATTATGTTATACAACTTGTAATACTTATATCAAGCCATATAGTGTAAACCTAACATGTACAACCCAACTTTGATTATTAAAACAATAAAGTGATTGTAGATTATTAAAATAAATATTAAAATTTTTGTTGAATATCTAGAATCTCTTGGAAGTATAATTTTAAACAAGGTAGTAGTTTTGAAACTTTGACAAAAGAGTTTCACTTACACGACACACCAACTATGTTAATTATTTTAAGGCTAAAAATTCAATTTATTCCCATACATTTTACTTTATTTGTCAAATTAAAGTAAAAAAGATTTAATTTGATTTTGTATATTTAGTCATTCACTTTCTGAAAAAAAAAAAAAAAAACTCATTTCATCCAGATCTATTAGCCAACTATGTGTTTTTTCAACAAAGAAAAGAAAAAGAAAAAGCCAACGATGTTGTTTAAACAAATTTTTTTTTTTTCATAAATATAACTTTCCAATGCAAATTTTCATGTAGTGAGTGGTCATTTCTTAAATGCTTTGCTTAGAGTTGGTCTGGTTGGAAGGATGGAAAAGTAGAATAATAGAAACTATGAGAAGATGGAAAAGTGAGAGGACAAAAAAGATTTTATTTTCTCTCATTTTTGTTTGGTTGAGAGTGGAAAAGTGGAAGGATGGAAAAAATAAGTTTGAATAAATTTACTCATATGCCCTTGTTAAAGAATGATACTTAATTAAAACAAAAAGTGACAAATAACCACCAAAAAAAAAAAAATCACCAAAATTTATTAAAAAAAAATAATATCCAAAAAAAAAAAAAAAAAGAGGCAATGTTACTGCCAGGAAAAAAAAAAGAAAAAGAAAAAGAAAAAAGAGGCAACAGCCCAGAAAAAAAGAAAAAGAAAAGAGAAAAGCAACGGAACTGAAAAAAAAATGTGTACGTATTTAAAAGAAAAAAAAATAAAGGCAACTTGAAAAATGTGTACGTTGGCATTTTCATCAATTAAGAAAAAATTCATCCCTTCTCAAATTTCTCTTCATTTTGGAGAGAACGTTTTGGTGGGTTTAGAGAGAAAACATTTATATCCCATCATTTATTTTCTTTCCTCTCTACTCAACTAAACACACTCCAAAAAAGTTTTGCCTTCCATTTTTTCTTCAAAAATTTTCATCCATATTGTTTCATCTCCAAACAAACACACCCTTAGCGAGTGATTGTTTCTGACGAAAATTCTCACAAAGTGGTTGGTCATTTCATAAATGCTTCTATAGCATGTGATCGTTCCGATGTAAATTCTCTTGTACTAATAAGTATTTGACCATTTCTTAAATTTAATTTTACGTAGTGGGTGCCTGGGTGGTCATTTCATTTCGAACGGAAATTTTCATGTAGTGTGTGTTCATTTCTTAAATGCCTGTGTAGCGAGTAATCGTTTCCAGCATATATTCTCACGAAGTGAGTGGTCATTTGACTCATTTCTTAAGTTCTTGTGAAGTGACCAATTCTTCCTTATGTAACCATTATCTTGAGTGTCTTAAAAATTCTAGTGTTGCCAAGTTATGTCTCATATGCTTTTCTTTTTTATCCCTACGAGGTGGTAACTTTTCACACTTCTTATTAGAAGTGCACTAAAATTTTTTTTAGCATGCCCCATGTTTACATGCTTGCTTGTGTGTCTGTGTGTTTGTGGTGAACTTAAAAGTTTATTAACATATAAAATTGTTCATCTCTTCAGGCCTTTGACTCTACTTGTAATGTAAGCATAGTCATAGGAGAGGTAACTATAAACATCTCATTTTGTATTAATTAGTAATATTTAGTCTTGAATGAGGAGCTTGAAATATGTCAAATTAGGGTAATTGAAGTATTCTTAATATATAGCTCAAAGGTAAGCACAACTCAAAATTGCTTAAAACTACTTTGAAAATGATGTTAAAAAATGACATGTGCTCACTATTTTGATGGAGAAAATGTGCATTTGCCCATTTCGCCAAAACTTTTAAGCAAAATGCTTCATATCTGAAACTAATTAGGAAAATGCTCCTGTTTTGAAATTTGATTTTCTAAAAATCGAGTTTCAATTTAAAACTCGATTTTCTAAAAATCAAGTTTCAATTTAAAACTCGATTTTTGGACAATCGAGTTATAGCATGTTAGTACTCGAGTACCATGTGAAGTACTCGAGTTCCTTGAAAAAATTCAAGTGGAACTCGAGTTCCATGAACTTGAGTCTATAACTCGATGTTCCAAAACTCTAGTTTTACATTTGGAACTTAATTTTTAGAAAATCGAGTTTCAAAACAGGAGTATTTCTCTAATTAGTTTCAGACATTGGGCATTTTGCTGAAAATTTTGTGAGAAAGGGGTAAAAGCCCATTTTGGCCCTATTTTGACTACACACACACAAAAGAATTGTTGAATGATAATTTTTCCATAAGAAAATAGACATCCAAGGCTTCAATATAGACACCAATTTTATTCAATTTGGATTTAAATTGAGTGAGTAATGCTTGTTTGAAGTCGGGGTAATAGTCTTGTCTAGAAACTAGGGTTGTACACAATGCTGCATATGCAACAATGCCCCCATGACCCCTAAACTTCCATATTCAAATCCCAAATGTTTCAATCTTCAAGGGGGCACAATTTAGACAACTAGGAGGCTCTAGAACCCTCTAATTACCCCTAAAATCATAAAATTTAGCTAAAAATACCCATGTTCTACAATTGATTTCTCGAGAGGGTGTCATTTCGCTCTTGTTCTTCCATAAAACTTTTTTTCTGCTCTTAATTCTCTTGACACCAGCACTATGCATGATTTTTAAGTCTTCAAAATCTTTCTTTATGAGGCATTATAGGCACAAACTTGTTTTCAATTTCAGTTAAATCTTCAAACTAGATCTATAAGTATGGTAGGTTTCTATTTTATGATTTCCAACATTGTTAGATAATATCAACGTGATTTTTTTGTTTGATGTTAGTCGTGTTTTTTTTCATTTATATCCTCAAATTTCAGTTGGTTTATTTTGAGATTTAGAATTCAAGTTCATGTGTTAGGATGTGTACATGCATGGTTGTCAAAATCCCGATTTGGATCATAAGATCCTATGATTTTATGATCCTACCTGCTCAAAACGATCTGGATCTTTCGATCGTTCAGGATCATACGATTCTAATGATCCTAAATGACCTTAGTGTTCTGTAATCTTCTTTAACTTGACAGAAGACTCAGTTAGACCTAAATGAAAAATAAAATCCCAATAGACTATGTTTTCCCACTCTACTGTAGAGAGGTGTCAATTGGACCCAAATAAAAAATATCTCAATACATTGTCACATTTTGAGATTTTTGGCATCTTTAAATGATGCTTACAAATAGATGTAGTGATGTATGGTAATTATATCAACAAATTTATAATTTATGTGATTATTTAACATACCAATGTGTTTTTTTTCCCCCAAATAATGTAAAATCTTACAATCCACGATCCGATCCTACGATTTCCAATCCCACCTACCTCCCACAATCCTACGTAGGATCTCGATTTTGACAACCTAGCGTACATGTCATTGAGACTCTGTACCTACACAAGCATGATCGAGTATGCCTATACATCCTGAACTAAGATTAGGCAAAAATCATGTTTTGATTAAATCATGTTTTGATTAAATTGAGCATTTTCAATTGTAGACACTCAATTTTGCACCCATAATTTAATTTTGGAAAATGGTTGAAATGATCATTCTAAGTACCCTAAAAATTATAATTGCATTTCATGCATTAAATCATTTATCATATACCATAAAAATGATCTTGAGATTTTAACGATTATGACGGTATGTCTGGTTCTCAAATTGGACCATCAAATTGAAAGACATCATGAGATGAAGTTTTTCCGATATGTATGCATTTCATTTGGGTGAAACCGATCATGGGTGATTAATTGAAATTAATTTTGATAGGTCAATAATTAAAATTAATTAAGTAATTTATGTGATTGGTTGTTGAATTTGATTAAAACGAGTTTGGTTGCATAGGAATAAAAGGGATGATCTAATAATATGAGAATTGTTGATAATTAAGCTTTTAGAAATAATTATCTTTTAGATAATTATTATTTTAAGGACTTAATTATCAAATTAAAATGGATTTTATTTGGAATACAAGTTTGAAAAACATCCAAGTACAAATCTTGGCCCTGAAAATGCCTAAAAAAGAGTCCAAAATGAACCAGAAAAGAAAACCGGGCCAAGTGCCAATTGGCACAAATTTTAGGCCCAGCCTAGAAACTTTTAGCTCAAGTCTAAACTTATCATATTCATTTTTTTTAGGGATAAAACCTGACCTAATTTGAATCTGATGATTTTTTAAGCAACCCTAGCTTATTTTTTAAGCAGACACACCTCTATAAATAGAGGAGAAAATCTAAAATTCAGCACCCCTCTCTCCCCTTATGTTAAAGAAATTCTAGAAGTTCTACTTTAGGAATTTCTTTTCTGTAAGTGATACTATCTTAGATCTCAAAGTGGTTCATCTTCTTTGGCCTCTAAAATACTCCCCCCTTGTAGAATACATTCATGCAGGTATTTTCTTACTTTGTTTCTTTCTTACATAATTTTATCTTGTTCTTGTTTTCTTTTCATAAACATGTTTTTGTTTCTTAAATTGTTTTTGCATACTCACTCTCTATCCTTTCTTTCAAATTCACATTCTTAGTTTAGGTTCTAATACATTAATTGATTAACATGCATAGATCTAAGGTTAAATTTCTTTTTAAGGTTTTTAGATTTGCAAGAAATTTTTTACGAAAGCTTCATTCTTTTTATTTCTAATAAAAATCAAATCTGTATTTTTCATTAAAATACAAATCTGAATTTTTTTAACAAAAACCAAATCTGTACTTTTCATTAAAATACAGATATGAATTTTTTTAACAAAAACCAAATCTGTATTTTTTTTATTAAATTACATATCTGAATTTTTTTCCAAATCTGTACTTTTCATTAAAATACAAATCTGAATTTTTTAACAAAAACCAAATCTGTATTTCTCATTAAAATGCATATCTGAATTTCTTTTAACATAACCAAATCTGTATTTTTCATTAAAATACAGATCTGAATCTTTTGAACAAAACCAAATCTGTATTTTTCATTAAAATACAGATCTGAACTTTTTTAACAAAACCAAATCTGTGTTTTTCATAAAAATTTACACTTTGATAAAAATTTGTTTTCTTTCCATTTATAAATATATAAACTAGATCAGAATTTTTTATAAAAAAAAATTCATTCTTTTCATCACAAAAACTCAAATCTAGATTTTTCACCAAGCAATCTCATCAATTTTTCATACAAAATAGGATTGCAGATCTAGGACTCTTAAATAGCGGATTAACCTTAGGTCTAGAATTTAACATGACATTTAGTTAATATCACACAAGGATGCTAAAATGATCATTTTAGAGTCTAGAAGATTGGACAGAATGGGTGCCTAACATCTTTCCATTCTATAACCTACCCCTCAAACTTTAAGTTTTAGGTTCGTAGAAATAATGTTTTATTTTATATTTTGGTAGATTATATTTGGGACCAAAGCTTTGTATTTTTACATAGATTGTATGTAGGACCAAAGCCTTGTAAAGTTCTTCTATCAAAATTGTATTCATTTATTCTATAAATGAAACTTGGAATTATTCAGTATGTACTTTACATAGTTTTTCTTATTTTTTGTAATAAAAAATAAGTGGCGACTCCACATTACTCCTAAAGAGAGGTGCCAATACCTTTCTCTTTTGATTGAGAGCTCCCCAAAAAAGTCCCAGTCTCTCACATCCATATTTTCTATGAATTTGTTTACTCTAATTTCTAGGATTAGGCCAACGAGGGCTTGGCTGAGTGGGTATGGCTTGGACGCTTCGTTCAACACACCTAAGTTCGAGTCTCGCTGCTCGCAGGCTTTCGTTGGTGGGTAAACTTAGTGGTGAGGTGTACTCACAAAATGTGAGGTAACTCTCACACAGAGGGTACAGAACGGGTACTGACTACAGACTCCCTAACCGAGGCCACTGGCTCCCTGCCCGGGGGTGTAATATGACCATAAAGACCCCTATTTTTTGCTTCTCAAAAAAAAAAAAAAAAATTCTAGGATTAGGTTAATTAACAGATTGATTGTTATATTTTCTTTTGTAAACATTGTCGTGGTATGTTTAATTTTAATTTATTTCCAAAATAAAATCTTTCCTTACATGTTTGATTTAAATTTATTTTTGATCTTCCATATCTAAATATATCTTATTTAATTTGAATTTTAAATATGTTTCCTTTTGTATTGTGATTTCTTTGTGGATTGTATTTAATGCAATAAGTGTTTGATTAGGATATAGGGCTCCTTTAATAATTTCTTTATTTAAACATGGGCCTATCAACACTAGTGGAAGCCATCTCATTCAACCGGGCATATTTGGATTTCTAACACCTTCCCATCTCATACCTTATCTCTAGAATCAAATTTTGGTGCATAGACCTCACTTTGAGTAAGGTTCAACTTGGTTCCTAAAGCTAAACTAAGTAGTGACTCCCAACCCACCGCCTTTTGGCCCACATGACTAAGGCGCACTCGCAAGGACAAATTGTGTCTAGGACAATGTGCTTAACCCCCACCCCCCCCCCCCCAAAAAAATCCAAAAAAAAAAAAACACATTGGAGCAACCCTTCTACCACAAAACCACCACCTTGGATTGTTTGTATGCACATTATGTCACGCTCTACACCATATGCATGATATTGTCCTCTTTGGGAGTGACACGAAGCCTCGTCCCTCAAGGTTTTGCTCTTCCCACGTGACACCAAGCCTCGTGGGAAAAGGCCTCATGCACATTAAGGGAAGGCACCCCTTATGAACCAGGCTCTGGACGCTTACTTGAGCGATGAGCTAGGATGACACGCATAAATTGAGAAATGGTATCAAAGCTAAGGACGGCTCTTCTTTAAGGGTGTGGGTGAGGCTTGGTGCCAAAAGTCTCACATCACTCAAGTTAGTGTCCAGGGCCTGGTTTATAAAGGGTCCCATCCCTTAATGTGCATGAGGCCTTTTCCCACGAGGCTTGGTGTCACGTGGGAAGAGCAAAATCTTGAGGGACAAGGCTTTGTGTCACTCCCATAGAGGACAATATCGTGCACATGGAGGCGGAGAGTGACATAATATGTTTGAGTTTACCTATTATGACATTTTTATTTATCATTTGTATAATTATTAATTATCCTTCTTTAATGCTTTTATTTTTTATTATTTGATAGTTACACATAACTTATCTAGATATAGATTACTAAGTCTATAAGTATGAGCTTAAAAATAAAAATAAAAAAGTCTATACGTATGATTAGACAATGCTCAAGGTATTGCAAGTTAGAATAAAAGAATAAGGAAACTATAGGTTCAGGAAATTCAAAACATGCTAGGTTCAACCGATCGAGACTGTGGTTCGAACAATTGAGACATGGATCAGCAAAATTTAATTAAAGCCCAGCAGCTTAATAAACCCATTAAGTGATTAGGGTTTCTGATCTAATTCTCCTAGTATTTAAAGGAAACCCTAAGACACATTTTAAAATAGTTTTTTTTAGAGAGAGATGAATGCTTCTTGTGCCTCCTATTGTAGATCTAGGGGTTCTATGCCTAAAACTCTCTAAAATCTTCTATTGGCAATATTCCTTGAAGAAACTTAAGATCCGGTGTTGTAGAAGTTGCTGCCACTACTAGTCATCAAAGGTGTTAGAGATTTAAACCTTCAAGTGTGGTCTTGGAGTTACGAATATGAGAGTTTGTGTTGATGATCAAAATCTTTGAGTGGAGTTCTCAAAATCACTAATTGGAGTGTTTGTGTGCAACAAATTAAGATAGAAGAGTCTGGGGATTTAGAGCTGCGTGTGGTCACATGAGTAAGTACTACAAGAGGTAGCATTAAATTTAGGGTCGAATCTATTGTAAAACTTCATTTCTATTAGCAAATTGTTGCCTTGAGGATTGTTTAAGTTAAATCATCTCTAGGTTTTTTACCTTGAAACTGGACTGTTTCATTGATTTTCCTAAGTCATCATATCGCTTATCTTCTTTACTTTTCCGCTATTTATGATATGATTGATATTTGTTTAACCTAGATCTATTTAATTGAACTAAGTAATAACTTAGCTTTAAATTAGGTTAAACAAACTATGTTTACAAGGGTCTAAATAAACAAACAACTTCATAAAAAGCAAGGTTGGTTTTAAGATTTCAAGTTTTAATACACCACATGCACCCCATGTACCAACACATTTAGGGTTTTACTAGTTTTCATATATGGGTATGTTGCAAAGAAAATTTTCTCATCTCACGCAATCCATTCAGGTAATATTATCAGTAAAACATATTATTTAGGGGTAATATATTGGACATATAAATATGTGGATTTTAACTTTTTTGTGTGTATATATATATTTATTAATGATGTACGAAATCATCAGTAAATTGATTGTCCACAAGCGCAATAACTAGAGGTACGTGAACAACAAACGGTGAAGAACCTATAGAGAGTACCGGTGAGGTGCCAACCAAAGACCCTCTGAAGGTTAAGTCAGTGACTGAATAATTTCCAATAACTCTAAAAGATTGAGAGTTAGGAAATTCTACATACCTTGAAGAAGAGGGGGTTTGGTGCTTATATAGTGGTATAGAGCTAACCAAGATCCCATGAATGTAGGCTCTTTCCTTATAGGGAGAGTATGGAGTTAGTGCTTCGAGATCTTCAAGTCTAACTTCCCATGTTTGGAGGAGACAAATATGTAAAAAGATTTTTGGGTGTGGTGTGCAAGTTCTTTCCATATAAAGATAATTGAGTGGAGGACGCGTAAACGAGGTGGAGCTAAGTATGGAGTCTCGCCTGTCAGAATGGAATCTTCTGTCACATGACGTAGTGTCAAACGAGTTAGTTTCTGACCATTGCTCAAGGAGATGAGTGGGATACCTAACAATACATATGTGGCTTGACAATCCTTTATTATTAAGCCAAGATGTTATGCTCCTTCGAGTGCCTGATGATGCCATTGGGTTTGACGATGCCAAATGTACCTAAAGACTATAGGGTGTTAGCCAAAATTTTGAGATGGTGAAAATATTCCCGCTCTCTCTCTCTCTCTCACACACACACACAAACACAAAACACATAAGGTTAAGATTTGATTACACCTAACATGACTCTCTATGATATCAAAATTCACAAGCTTTTATGGAATTATTTTTTTGAAAATCTAATGGTGGGATTACATATTTTAATTGCTCTTAATATACAAGAGAAATTTCATGTTAATTTAATGTTATTTAATACTTGATCTACAAACTCTTGCTACTGTACAAAAAAAAAATTTTGACAAATTTTTTGTATAATTTTTGAGTTAAAAAATTGATATTTAAACTTTTAGGACAAAATAAATATTAATATTTGATCATCCTGATGATTTGAAATTTTGGAGGGTATGAGGAGATAATGAAATCTTATAGTTGATTTTTTGAAATACTATTACAAGAAAATTTATGGAGGTCTAACACCACATAGTTACACATGATTCAATTGAAACAGTATATGAAATAATATATCGCTATTAATCAGTATTGAACATTTCATTCCCTTGGAAAAATTAAATAAATGCCCTCTGGTATAATATGTACAACTTTCGTAATGTGCGTTATAAGGCTAGCCAATTTTTTATTTATTTATTTATTTATTTTTATTTTTTTATACAAGATAAAAATTTTACTTTAGCCTAATTTAAGTGTATATGTGTGTGAAACTTTCTTCTGGAGACTTAAACTCTGGCTTTTGCCTCCCACACCCCACAAGCACTGATACTTGTGTAATGATCATCACACCAAGGTTGTGCGGTGGCAAGGCTAGCCAATTTTTAAGATACTATAAATATGTTGCTAAATTGAAATATATTCAAAGAGATAACATATATAGCCATTTTATACACTTTTTTAGTCCCTAAGTTTTATTCAAATTTGTTATATACTTCTTTTTTGAGAAAAAAATTGTTATATACTTTGACATATGTCTAATTCTTTTTTCTTTTTTTTTTTAAATCGCATTTATGCTATATTTTTCATTTTTTATTCCTTATGCCTATATCATTTTTTTTTTTTTTTGGTGGAACTCTAGTATGCTTATATCTACAGCAATATAAAATATAAAAAGAAATTTTTAAACATTTTTTAAGTTTAGCATATAAGCTTTTGATATCCAATTTTGACATCATCATTTGAATATTTATTTTCTAATTTAATCTTTTGAAGTGTAAAGAATTTTTTTTAAAAAAAACAATTATTATTGGTCGCCCTTTTTAATAAAATAGCTAAAAAAAATAAAAGAAATAATTATTAAATTAGATTTTATCTTCTTCAAAAAATAAAAATAAAAAAAATAAAACCTAATAAAATCAAACATATACAATTTCTTTAATTTTAAAAGGCATATTTTTTAAATAATCATCATATGTCGTCAACAAATACTTATATTATGATGCGTTGGTCTGGGCATGCGCATTGCACGTTGGATGATGCAACTAAAAATAAGCACAAAAAATAATATGACTAAAACATGAAAAACACGAGGGTGCTATGCCCATATTTAATAATTAAAAATCATGTATATAGTACTTTCTTGAAATTAAAAAGCATAAGGATACTATGCCCATATTTGATACTAAAAAAATCCTATATTCTTATTGTTATTATTATTTTATACTTCAAGAGTTATAACAGGACAGGAATTTGAATAGTGTATGTCTACTTTTTGAAAATATTAAGAATTATCAAAAGATATTAGTTGAACAATTAGGCCATTTTGTAGCGGTATTTTAAGTTAAGTAATGTGTTTGAGCATGGTGAGAAAGTGTAATTAAGTGTGTGTATGTGTTTAATAGTTAGTTTGTTTCTATATAAAAAAAAAAAAAAAAAAGTTGAACAATTAGAGTCGTGATAAATCGTAAAGGTGTAATCTGTACTAAAATTTATAGACATAAGTCAAAGAGTCATATAATTTATGGGGTTCTGTTGGTGAGTATAGAAGGACATTAGTCAAGGTTAAATTTTTTTATTAGTGTATATATATATATATATATATTTATTGATGGGAAACACAGAAAGTTAATTAAGCACTTTCAAAAGAAATTACATTATGTAGAAGAGCTTGTTCTAAGAAATAAAGATTCTCTTTCATCCAAGTAGTAAAATCAACTATGCCTTTGGCATGCTTAGCTAAAAGATGAGCTGACCTATTGCTATGTCAACATTAGCCTTGAAGCTGTTTACCGGAGGAGCAATCCAAGATTCCAAGAGGCCACAACTGCTTCTTGGGTTGACGTGGGCTGAGGTTCATCCACTGCAGCATTATACTCTTCCAAGTAATGTAGTATTGATTGATTTATTTTGGGGAGTTGCACAAAATTCATTTAAATAATTTGCATTTATTTATTAGCTATTATTACTTCCTAATATAGTGACATGCAGTTGATTATTCTTTAACTAGTGCAATTGAGTATCCATTAACATATTTAGCATTTGACAAGAGGTTATAGCTCAACTAAAACCTTTTCATATTTTAATGAAGATGTCTAAAGTTGAAATCTCTTTATTCCAACTATTGAATTATTAATATATATTATATGCGGTATTTATTTAAGTAAGTCAAAGACTCATGATTTGCAAGAGTCTAGACTCTAGACTAGAATTGACCTGGGGGACTCTCTTCAAGTATACTAGTCTCATCACGTGTTGCTCTTTTTTCTTTTTCTTTTTTGCCTAGTGTATGTGAGATTAGGAATTAAGGAAACTGGAAAATCTTAAAAAAAAAAAAAAAAAACAGAAAAATTAAATGAAAGAAAATAGTGAGTACTTGATAAAGTAAAAAAACAAAGTCTTGAGGGAAATATCAAAGTGGATTGAGAACCTTTTTTTTTTTTTTTTTTTTTTTTTTTTTTTTTTTTTGTGTGTGAGGGAAAACTATGCATAGAATAGAAGAGATAGTGAAAAATTTGTAATAAGAGGGTGTGAATAAGAAGAGACAAAAATAAAGGAAGATGAAGGAAAAGAGGAAGAATGATATTAATGTAGATGGTAGTGGAGAGATGAAAAGGTAAAGGAGGGAGAAAGATTGAAAAAGTAGTGGGGAGATGAAATGGTAAGAGAGAGAGAAAGGTTGGAGGAGTGTAAATATTAAAAAAATTAANCTAATTTAATTTTGGATAAGTTTGTTCGAAGACATGAATTAATAGGAGAGTGTTCTATTTTGTAAGCATTTTATGTGGAGTTAGAGATATATTTTTACTAGCTTGTTCTTGAGTTTTGTCCCTATTAAATGTTCTAGGAGTATTTTTAAACAAAATAAAAATGCAGTCTTAAGAATAAAATCCTCTTATAAATAGTATAGGTACACACGGATTATGTACTAAGTTTTAAAAATTAGGACACTGCCTATATGGAGTGCATTAGTGCACAAAACATGGGCCGTGTGCAATTCAACTTGTGCAACAATAAATAGGATTCAGATTCTCTAGATTTTCTATGATACTCTACCAAATAGATTTCTTTAAATCTTTTTTAAAAAAAAAAAGATTTCTTTAAATCTTAATCACTTTTTTATGATTTAAAGGTCTAAATTTTGCCGTGTCAACATTCCATTAACAGTACTCTTAAAATAATAAAATAATGTTACAAATAAAATAATTAAGATTATTATTAGTAGAATACTGATATGGCAAAATTTATATCATTAAATTATTAAAGAATGATTAAGATTTAAGAAAATTTATTTATTTATTTATTTATTTTAAGAGAAGTAAGGAAATTTATTTAGTGGAGTGCCCCTTAAGAAATTTAGAATATCTTAAGAGCCTCGATCTAGACTTTGTTGTTTCCTTGGTTATGGTGAAACTCAAAAAGGGTATCGGTGCTATGATCCTGTCTCTCATCGTCTTCGTGTTTCCCGTAATGTTGTCTTTTGGGAACACCACTTGTTTGTTGAACTCTCTCATTTTCGTTCTTCCCTTACTAACTCTTCTGTTTTAGAAATCTTTCCAGATGAGTCTCCTGTTCCTTCTACAGATACTCTTGATCCTCCTTTGGACTTCTCTATTCCATCTCCAGATATTTTTGATGATTCTCCTAGACAGGTTGTAGATGAACAGGTTGATGACGAGCTACCCCACCTTGAGCCCAGGTCCCCTGCTCCTGCTCGACCTGAAGATCCTCCACAAGACATTCCACCTCGCCACTCAACCCGGGTAAGATCCATTCCTGCACATTTACTTGACTATCATTGTTACACTGCCCTTGCTACACTCCATGAGCCTCAAACCTATCGTGAGGCCTCTACTGACCCTTTATGGCAGATTGCAATGAAAGAGGAAATTAATGCATTAACCAAAAACCATACTTGGGATCTGGTTACTCTCCCTCCTAGTCAGTCTGTGGTTGGTTGTAAGTGGATCTATAAGATCAAGACTCGCTCTGATGGGTCCATCGAGCGCTACAAGGCTCGTCTTGTTACAAAAGGTTTTACACAGGAATATGGGATTGATTATGAAGAGACTTTTGCTCCAGTTGCCCGTATCTCCTCTATTCGTGCCCTCTTAGCTGTTGCCGCTGCTAGTAAATGGGACATTTTTCAGATGGATGTTAAAAATGCCTTCCTTAATGGGGATCTGCATGAAGAAGTCTATATGCAACCTCCTCCTGGTCTTTCTGTTGAAACAAACGAGGTTTGTCGCCTTCGACGTGCACTTTATGGCCTTAAACAAGCTCCACGAGCTTGGTTTGCCAAGTTCAGCTCCACCATCTTTCGCTTGGGTTACACTGCCAGTCCTTATGATTCTGCCTTATTTCTTCGTCGCAATGATAAAGGCACCATTTTACTTCTCTTATATGTGGATGATATAATCATAACTGGTGATGACCTCAGTGGCATTCAAGAACTCAAGGATTTTCTTAGTCAGCAATTTGAGATGAAAGACCTTGGACATCTCAGCTATTTCTTGGGTCTTGAGATCACTCATTCCACAGATGGTCTTTATATTACTCAAGCCAAGTATGCATCTGACCTTTTATCTCGAGCTGAACTTACTGACAGCAAGACTGCTGACACTCCAGTTGAACTTAATGCGCATCTGACACCCTCGGGGGGGAAACCATTGTCTAATCCCTCTCTTTACAGACGATTGGTTGGCAGCCTAATTTATCTCATAGCTACTCGTCCAGACATTTCTTATGCTATTCATCAGGTGAGCCAGTACCTGTCTGCTCCACGATCGACTCACTATGCTGATGTTCTGCGCATTCTACGATACCTGAAGGGCACTCTCTTCCATGGCCTTTTCTACTCAGCTCAGTCTCCTCTTGTACTCTGTGCATTCTCTGATGCTGATTGGGCAGGAGATCCCACTGATCGCAGGTCCACTACAGGTTATTGCTTTCTCCTTGGTTCTTCTTTGATTTCTTGGCGAAGTAAGAAACAAACTTTCGTGGCTCGCTCCAGTACTGAAGCAGAATATCGTGTTCTTGCTGACACCACATCTGAGCTCCTTTGGTTACGATGACTTCTTAAGGATTTAGGTGTGTCCACATCCTCTGCTACTCCCCTTTATTGTGACAACCAGAGTGCCATTCATATTGCTCACAATGACGTCTTCCATGAACGGACTAAACACATTGAGATTGATTGTCATTTTATTCGTTCTCATCTTGTCTATGGTGCTCTCAAGCTTTTCTCTGTCTCCTCCAAAGATCAACTTGCAGATATCTTCACCAAGGCACTTCCTAAGGGACGCACTCGTGATTTGGTTGACAACCTCAAGCTGGTCTCACAACCACCTTGAGTTTGAGGGGGGTTATTAATGTATATTATGTTATGGGCTTTAGGTCCAGCTAGTTTACTTGTATAGCACACTTGTACTTGTACTACACTTTACTTGTACCGCACACATATGCCTCCTATATAAAGGCATCACATGTATATTTCTTGATTATGAAATACAATACTACGATTCAGTATTTCTAACATGTATGTCTACCTTTTGAAAATATTAAGAATTATCAAAAGATATTAGTTGAACAATTAGGCCATTTTGTAGCGGTATTTTGAGTTAAGTAATGTGTTTGAGCATGGTGAGAGAGTGTAATTAAGTGTGTGTATGTGTTTAATAGTTAGTTTATTTCTATAAAAAAAAAAAAAAGTTGAACAATTAGAGTCGTGATAAATCATAAAGGTGTAATCTGTACTAATATTTATAGACATAAGTCGAAGAGTCATATTATTTATAGGGTTTTGTTGGTGAGTATAGAAGGACATTAGTCAAGGTTAAATTTTTTATTTGTATATATATATATATATTGATAGGAAACACAGAAATTTAATTAAGCACTTTCGAAAGAAATTACATTATATAGAAGAGCTTGTTCTAAGAAACAAAGATTCTCTTCCATCCAAGTAGAAAAATCAACTATGCCTTTGGCATGCTTAGCTAAAAGATGAGCTGATCTATTGTTCTGTCGACATTAGTCTTGAAGCCATTTACCGGAGGAGGAATCCAAAATTCCAAGAGGCCACAACTGCTTCTTAGGTTGACGTGGGCTGAGGTTCATCCACTGCAGCATTATACTCTTCCAAGTAATGTAGTATTGATTGATTTATTTTGGGGAGTTGCACAAATAATTCATTTAAATAATTTGCATTTACTTATTAGCTATTATTACTTCCTAATACAGTGACATGCAGTTGATTATTCTTTAACTAGTGCAATTGAGTATCCATTAACATATTTAGCATTTGACAAGAGATTATAGCTCAACTAAAACCTTTTCATATTTTAATGAAGATGTCTAAAGTTGAAATCTCTTTATTCCAACTATTGAATTATTAATATATATTATACGCGGTATTTATTTAAGTAAGTCAAAGAGTCATGATTTGCAAGAGTCTAGACTCTAGACTAGAATTGACCTGGGGGACTCTCTTCAAGTATACTAGCCTCATCACATGCTGCTCTTTTTTCTTTTTCTTTTTTGCCTAGAGTATGTGAGATTAGGAATTAAGGAAACTGAAAAATCTTTTATTAAAAAAAAAAAAAACAGAAAAATTAAATGAAAGAAAATAGTGAGTCTTGATAAAGTAAAAAAACATGGTCTTGAGGGAAATATCAAAGTGGACTGAGAACCTTTTTTTTTTTTTTAATTTAATTTTTGGATAAGTTTGTTCGAAGACATAAATTAATAGGAGAGTGTTCTATTTTGTAGGCATTTTATGTGGAGTTAGAGATATATTTTTACCAGCTTGTTCTTGAGTTTTGTCCCCATTAAATGTTCTAGGAGTATTTTTAAACAAAATAAAAATTCAGTCTTAAGAAGAGAATCCTTTTATAAATAATATAGGTACACACGGATTATGTACTAAGTTTTAAAAATTAGGACACTGCCTATATGGAGTGCATTAGTGCACAAAACATGGGCCATGTGCGATTCAACTTGTGCAACAATAAATAGGATTCAGATTCTTTAGATTTTCTAGGATACTCTACCAAATAGATTTCTTTAAATTTTTTTTTTTAAAAAAAAAGAGATTTCTTTAAATCTTAAGAACTTTTTTATGATTTAAGGGTCTAAATTTTGCCGTGTCAATATTTCACTAACAGTACTCTTAAAATAATAAAATAATGTTATAAATAAAATAATTAAGATTATTATTAGTAAAATGCTGATATGGTAAAATTTATATCATTAAATTATTAAAGAATGGCTAAGATTTAAGAAAATTTATTTATTTATTTATTTATTTTAAAGAAAGTAAGGAAATTTATTTAGTGGAGTGCCCCTTAAGAAATTTAGAATATCTTAATCCCAATAATTAATGTTATAAAAGCAAAGCACACGTTTCCAGTTTCGACACAAAAGCAAAGGGCCAAACCTCAAAGCATTCAAATAGCGTTTTCATGGTCTTATTCCAATACCGCGAATTCTTGGACTTCTTCTCTCTCCGACTTCCTCTCTCTCTTTCTGTCTCTTCCCCGACCGAACAAGAAGAAGAAGAAGAAGAACAGGAGAAAATTACAGGTCGAAAAATCAAAGAAAGCTGTAAGCAAGGTTTCTGTGTATTCCCTGGCTTTTTTTGGATTCTTAGATAACACGTTAGGTCTTTATTACTATTCTGATATTTTCTTTTTTCTGTTTTGAAGACTCTTTCTTTTAAAAGTTTAAAACAGTTAATGGTTATTTTTGGTGGTTTAGAAAGATGGAGGAGAATATTGGGTGCAAACAAACTATCAAAATTGAACCCACTGCACCATCGAACGATGATTGGAGAGCTCAACTTACGCCTACTATCAGACACAAAATTGTCAATAAATTGTAATTTTCTTCCTTCACGCTAAATTTATTATTTTTATTTTCTTAATCTTTTTTTCTCATTCTTTTTTGTTTAATTCAAAATTCAAATATATTGTGTTCAATAAGAGTGTGATTGCCTAAGGTTTATTTGTTTTTCTTTATACTTTTAAACGTATCTTTTTATTTAGGCCAAAGTGATTTTAGTACTTCTCTGAAGTTTAAAGCTATCTTTTTTAGTCCTTACGGAGCGTTTTTAGTTTGGCCACATCATCGAAGGGCTTAAACATGATCGCCCTAAACTTTACTTTACAGACTAATCATGTATTTAAGCCATTAATTGATAAAACATGTGTGTTTTAAGAATTGATGTATAGTTGTGTCTGTGTCATATTTGTATGGTTCATAATATAGGTCCCATTGTGTGGGGTCTTACAAATAGCAACGCTCTTTATAGATTTTGTGGAACCACTTCTATTTCGTCCATAATCTTTTGTACTTCGTTTAGTTATTAATAATCTACATTATTAATAAGTTTATTACTCATGACAAAAGTGATGTTTTAGGTGTAACTTAAGACTTAAAACAGTAACATACTATTAATTAATGCTCTTAAAATAACAAATTTGGATAAGTGAATCTGCATCGAGCTTTTATTTGTCTGAACATTTTATGTGAGTTTTGGCTTTCATGATTTATGCTCTACTTGCTGCTTTCGTGCTTAATTACTTGTCTTTGTATTTGATAGTTTGTCTGTCAGATTTAATATTTCATGAATATTTTAGTTTTATGTGGCAGATTTAATATTCCTAGGTTAATTTGTGATATCATATATTTATATATTAATTATTATTTTTTCTAATTTTCAATTGCCTATAGCTCCATGATGATGTTGTAACTGGATTTTATTAAAGTGTAACTGTTGTATGGGCAGATTGTTAAAATTGATGAGTAGGGTGGCTTCTTCTGATCCTAATAGTCTCAATCGATTTACTAATATTGCGGCACAAGTTGAGGAAAAGATCTTCCGCTACGCAACAACCAAGGTACACTGGTCAATCACAGTTTTCAGCAACTTCCTTGTTTGTTTTTATTTATTTTTTAATTCACTGGGCTAGTTCTTGGCTTTTAACAATTACTTGTATGCTTACCATCTTTTATTAAAAGAACAAAAGTAATTAGTATAAGTAGTAATTATTTATTTACTTAGACCAAATGTGTATTGCCAATGAAGTCTAGCTTTAATGACACTTCCTTCTCCCATAAGGTCGTGGATGCATCCACTGAATGTGTGTGACTTGTCAATAACAAAATATGAAACGTGATTTTGCATAAATCTCACTCTTCTACCATTCAACTATGATTTATGGTTCTCTTTTTTTTTTTTTTTTTTTTTTGTTTCATTTTTCTTTTTAGATTTGGAGTTGTATAATTAGTAGTCTTTCTTCTGATTTACTTTTTTTTTTTTTTTTTTTTTGTTTCATTTTTCTTTTTAGATTTGGAGTTGTATACTTAGTAGTCTTTCTTCTGATTTATGTGATTTATTGCTTGTTAAATACTACTTATGCAGCTGTCTAGGACCCATGAATCTCATCCTCCACCAATTGTTTATGGGAAGAGGAAGTGCCATTTATTGCAAATACCATTGAATATTTTTGTGATGTCAAGTCTTTTTGATTTTGGTGCTCACATTTACTTAATGAACTTGTGAAGCAAAATGGATGCTTGAGTTTGAGATGGCCACGGTTGGGTAGATTTGGTCTCACTGTAGCTCAACAATTACTATTAAACCCAGTTATTAATAGATTTTGAATAATGCAATATGTTTCAGCAATGATCTATCTGGTGTATAACAATGTGCAATCTTGTTTAATCGAGCCCTTGAAACCTTTCTTGATTTCAAAAAAGTTGGTGGGTCTTGGTAGGGCTTTTACAGTTTAATATACTCAAGGAGGTAAGCAATTGTTTATATGTTTTTCTTTATTCTTAGTGGATCTCCCAATTTCTATTTAAACATAGAAATTGCACATTTATTGCATATTAGGTTGTACATTGATTCTCATAGCAATATGAAAAATTGCACACGGTTATGGAGTGAGGATTGCAGTTATATTTCTGTTGGACTTAAAGTGCCTATATTATTCTAGTCAAAATACAGGGATAACTGAATGTCTGTGCTGTTTTTTATTTTTATTTTTTATTATTTTTTTATTTTTTTTATAGTACAGAAGAAAAGAGATAACTCAAATATCAATTAATCAAAATCTTTGATTTCTTTGAGTACATTGAGCACTAGTGTGTAGGACTCTTTCTTCTGTTAGTGGCAATAGGAGTCCTATTTGACTAGTGAACTAAAGACCTAATAAGCCTAAATAAAGGCTAACTTGGACTAAAAGAAAATAAATAAACTCAAGACACTTAGAATCTTCAAAAAAAATTCTAGACTTGACTCTATTACTGAAATTTCTTCAATTTGTAGGAGTTGCAGAAAATTACTGATCTGATCCTCATTACAAATGAAAACATTACTTGCAAAACAAAAACCTAAATTGAAACCTGATTTAAACCTAAAGATGTCTATCTCAATTGCCACCTCCACCCCTTATAAGTTCTAGGTGGTGGGTGAGGTTGTGGGTTCAAGACCCATTAGGTGTGTGGGTGTAACTCACTGTTTTTATTTATTTATTTTTTTTAAAAAAAAATAAAAAAAAAAAAAAAAAAAAAAACTACTTAATTATCAAGAAACTAGAAATTTAAAACTATATGACTCTTGCTTTGATTGGACCCTCCATTTTGGAGCTATTTATGAAAAGTTTTTGAAACCAAAAATCAATCTAAAGACAGCAACTTGACACTTATTTAATGGCTTCATCAACAATGATTAGCAAATATAAGCAGTTTGTTTATGGAGGAGCTCATTGGGGGCAAGAATATGTTATGTTCAAATTTTTTAGGTTTGGGTGCTCATTTGACGTTCTACTCAAATTGTGTCAATTTTGTTCTGGATTAGGTTTGGGACATACTTGCAGCATATTTAAAAATAAAAATAAAAAAAATCATTTTGTTCCTCTTGTTGACTTCTTGATAAAGCTTTTTAAAAAATAACCCAAAAATGGAATACATAACAAAAATAAAAAAAAAATTGTGGAAGGATTGGCTGACGGGGGGAACTCTGATCAATGTGGTTCTGGCCTATTTTCTGCTTGCTCTTCACAATATGTGTTGGTATCTCTCTTGTCTGCTACATGGATCAATCTATCAGTTGAAAACTTACAATGCAATTGCAGCAATTCTTTTCTTGGGGAATTGTGTGATGTATTTTAAACAGAAAAAATAATAACAATAAGTACCTCTTAAGCCTCCGTTTGGATAGCATTGAGAACGTGCATTTTTGTGTTTTGCTGAAAAATGGTGGGTCCCACGGCATTGTTCACAGATCTACAAGTCATTCAAACATAGATTTCAATATAAATTTGGGTCCCACAGCACTATTCACATATATAAAAATTATTTTGCTAGAGAGTTTTCAGTTTTCAGTAATAAGCGATATCCAAACATTCTCTAAATCTTTATTTATGCGTAACTTTGGTTTATTGTTTTCATTAAGACTATGCACAGGCTGTGAAGTTGACCTTCAGTTTTAATTGGATATATTCATGTTCTCTGTACTCAGGATGTTTATCTAAAAGGAATATGTAAGAAGATGGCATTGATGGATAACTCAAGCAGCAGCATTGTTGCTTCCTCATCCAGCCAAGGTAACAGGATTTTAGACACTATAAATTGCACAGTTTGTCTTTCCTTTCCTCCTTCAACCTTAACTCAACATGCAAGGAAACATTAAAAACAAGAAAAGTTCAGTGGCTGCTAATTTTTGCTACTTATGTCTTATTTATCCTATAACTCAACTGATACATCATCTTCCCATAATAATGGAATAGAGCGTGAGGTCGTGGGTTCAAGACCCACTGGATGTGTGTAACTTACTAATTACTAATAATAATCATAATAAAAAAAACCTTGCTAAGGTTTGCTGTAACATACTGTTTATTTATAGAATGCCTTAAGAGGTATCCTGTCCTTTTCAATTGTAATGAATACACTTTTCTTGCACTTCTTTTGTGGATTTGAAATGTTTTTTAGTTGTTGCTGTTATTTAACAAGCAATAATAGAGAAGGATAGGGGTAATTGTACATAAAAGCTTTAAAGAGGAAGATGTCACGGTTAAGAGGATAGGAGAGAAATTTGTTAATAGAGCTTGTTTTAGGGGAAGAGACATTTAACATAGTTAGCATATATGATCCTCAAATAATTTTAGAAGTATCCATTAAGCAACATTTATAGGAGGGATATGAATGAATTGTTGCAAAGGATACCTATGAAGAAAATATTTCTGTTGGGGGAGACTTGAATAATCATGTTGGGAAAGGTAGTTCAGTTTTGAGAGGAAAATGGAGGGTATAGATATGCATTAAGAAGCGAGTCAAGGATGCTATCCTAATTACGTAATGGCTTATGATTTAATATTGGCTAAGATCATTTGCATCAATTCATGCAAAAACTCCTCTCTATTTTAGCCTAAGAACCTACTTATTCTATTTTATATACTCACTTTACAAAAAACCCCACATCAGATTATATGTTTTACACTATATTTCATTAAAATATCAAAATTTCTTGATTATGTTTAATTGTTTCTCTTTCTTCACACACAACACCACCATCCACTCTCTTCCTTGTCCTTGGGATACATAAAAAAAGAATAAAAAAATAAATACAAATGAATAGTGTTAGTTTAAATTTACACAATTACTGTAGCAATTTTACAAAGTGTAAAAATGATGTGAGTCATTTTCTGGCAAAACTGTGTAAATTTTGCACATTTTTCTATTTTAAACTTATTGATGTGAGTGCTATAACACTTTATTCAAGAAGTGGGAATCATGCTCAATTATTTTATCTTTACTAGAAGGGTTGATAAAGGATGTCATAAAGATTGTAAAGAGATATTAGTAAAGAGTGTAACAACACAATATACGTTGATGACACTGGATGTTTGTGTTGGAAGATGGATAAGAAAGGATGGAGGAAGGGGAAACATAAGAATTATGTGGTGGAATTTAATAGGAGGGAAGCAAGTTTTGTTTAGAGATAGAATGGTTAAATAAAAATGATACTTAGATGAATATGTTGATAGGATGTGGGAGGAAAGGGCTAGTTGTATTACAATAATTTTGTCTAAAAAGGTACTTGGAGAATGTAGAGGATGTGGGTCATCGTCCATAGAGGTTTGGTGGTAAAATGAAGAAGTTCAGAAAGTAGTTTGTTAAAGATCAATATTTATGAAGTCTACATAAATATAGAATCTGGGGGGCATATGAAAATGCAAGGGAGTGAGAAAGGAAACCAAAAGGCAGTTGCAAAAGATTAGATTTTAGACTTATGACAAATTTATGATTAGATTTTAGAATTATGACAAATTATATAGCAAGTAAAGGACAGAGAGAAGGATGTATTTATGAACTTGGGACATTTGACAAGGGAAAGAAAACAAGAGACTTAGTGATGCACGAAAACTTCTTAAAGGGCATTGAGAATCAACAAGAACCGAAAAATAAAATTAAACCTAGGAATTAAGACCAGCAAGATACAAAATTAGGAATTACCAGGGTGACCCTAGTAATTTTTTCTAGGGTAGTCATTAAAAAATATAAAGTCTAATGAAAAAGAACATGAATATATTGATTTAAAAAAAAAAAAATGCAAATACATGAAGTCTTACTTAAAAAAATAAAATTAAAAAAAAAAAAAAAAAAAGAAGGCAAAAAGGATTGATGAGAGATAAAGTAAAAACTGAGAATGTTGAGATGAAAGTAATAAAGTGAGAGAGAGTCTAAAATGATTATGGAGAAGAGAAAAATGGAGAGAGAGAGAGAGAGTAATAGATGATACCTGCATTGACTTTGAGCAAAGCTATTGAGCAAAGTAGAGTTGTTGGTGTTGCTGAGGAGAACTCATAGCCACAATATCTCTCTTGGTATCATTTTTTAGGAAAAATGAAATTAGGGATTATTTTAATGAAATGGGTTGAACAAGCTATGAATTTGAATGATTAAGGTTTCTTATTTTTTGGTTTTGAATGAGCTTTTTTGTTCATTTGTTGTTGTTAGGCCTAATATTTGTTGTTGTTTGAGCTATTTTTGTTGCTATATGAGCTAATTTTTATTGTTGTTATTTTTTGGACTTTCATTTTTTTGTTTAAGAGGTTAAGGATTATGTTTGGGGCCAAAATTATTTTTGTTGAACCCAAATTCTTACAATTCTCAAGTCAAAGTGTTCAATAATATTTTTAGGGTAGACAAAACAGATTAGTTTTAAAATAATTATGTATATAATTTTTTTTTTTTTTTCAAGTCAGGGCGTTCATATGAACACCTTGAGCTCAGCGTAAAGTCGCACCTGGGATATAGTACCAAGTGAGATAGAAACACTTAAGGAATTAGCACTTGGGGTTGGTTTGATACCCTGAATTTTTTGGATTCGTATTGCTCTGTATATAAGTGTGTGTTGTGCTGGTGATCTTGAGTAGCAAGCATGTATTAGTTCGATGTGGGTTATATAAGCAACCATAAGGAATTGTAGTTTACATCTTGCAAAAAAAGAAGCATTTTACCTGATCTTAACCAGCTTAATAGTCATTGAACCTCACAATTATGATAAACTGCATATGCCATTGCTTTATGTCTACCAATATAATGCTGTGTTTGCCATCCATGATCTATTACAGGTACAGAGTTTTCTGAGGCAGATGCAACTGGGGACAGCTCAAGGTTGCAGAATGTGCCTGAATTTGCTCATAACGTTATGGGAAATTCAGTAGATCAGCTGCAACCAATTATTGCCACTACCAAGAGTGAGATGTCTTCAAGCCAGCCTTTGCAACTGGTGGTTTCCCAGCCAGACCAACCTCAGCAGTTGCAAAATCACCATTTGCAAAGGCTGTACAATAATCACCTTCCACAAAAGCAGCAAAGTGTATCACAAAAAATTCAGCAACACATGCAGCAGAAAATTTCATCACAACAGTTGCATCAACAGCTGCCACAGCAGCAATCAAGTGCTACACTGTCTAATTGGAATCAGCAATTTACGGAGCAAATAAATACTTTAGAGCAGCAGCAAAATTCCTTGAGTCAAGGGTACAAATCAAATACATTCCAGCAGCCATATGGCTTGCCAAGTAATGTTTCCGGAGCATTGCAACTGCAAAAGGTGGTTGCACCTCAGTCAAATGTCTTGAAACTACTGTCACATCAGCCTCCAACACCCATGCTTCGACCTGTGGAGGTCACTGCTGCACAACATGAGGTCCCACAAACTTCACAGTCAACTCAGTTTCATCAGCTACAAGGTTCTCCAATGAAACTTAATCTATCAGAGGAAAATATGCCGCAAATGCTTCAGACATCAGCTGTCTTGTTTAAATCTCAGAATGTAATTGATCAGCAGAAGCAAATTCAATCACAGAGAGTGCTCCATGAAGTCTCAACAGGTATATTTGTATTCTTGATGAAATTAAACCTTGTTGAATTTAATTGCAGCATAACCTGCTGTTTATTTGTTTTTGGTAATCTTAAATTTTGGAATTACTCTGTAAACCTTTTCTGTTCATTTGTTTTTGGTACTCTTAAAATTTTATTTTATTTTGGTTGACTTGATTGCTGAAAATGTAAAATAACAAGAAATTATATTTTGATTCTTATACATTGGCTGACTAGATTGGCCAATCTAAATTCAGAAGAAAACCTTTTGCAAATAAATTGATAATTCATATATTGGACCCAAGAGATGAAAGAAAAAGTTAGGGAATGAAGTATAAGTTGAAATATGTCTACACCAAATAGTTTGTGTATACAGATCAAATTGGGATACTCTTAAAAAAAAAGGTTTTAATTATTGAAGTTATCAGCTGCTCAAATATCTTCAGCAGATAGAAAAGGGATGATTACACTGAAACCAGTTCTCTGTGTATATTAATTACACAAAATTCTGCTGGACTAAGAACACTTCTGTAAAATTAATTGAATTTCATACAATATCTGTGAAAACTAAAAACCAGAGTGTAAGTATAAGAAGGGGCATCTGCTGCAAAAGACCTGTTATATGTTTTGCAATCTGCTTTTGGTGCTTACTAAGATCTTTGAATAAATTGAGAATTTTGATGCTTGGAATTTTAATAAATACGTAAGTTCTTTGGGATATTAGTGTTTCTTTTAAATTTTGTTGTCAAAATTGTCTTTGACTATCTAATAAGGTGTGGAGTATCCAAGTATGTCTAGATTTAATATTGTTTAGTAAGTTGTGTCTTGGGAATGTCTTAGACTACTTAATAATTTTTCTTGGAAACCATATTTATTATGTGTCTTTGACCAGTCAATCTTTGTAATCCCTTATAAAGTTTCAATGAAAATATGAAGAAAGCATGCTATGTTTGATAGAAACTTATAATTTCTCTGGGATTACTTCGTTTTCTTCCTATTAAGGTTATTTTATGTTTTTGGCAAACTATTGCTGCCTTATTCTGGCTACATCTTCTTTCCATTGGTGATTAACTTTTGCTGGCCAGTGCATCTTATATAAGAGGTGCCTCACCCCTCTTGTTTTCTCTTTAAATGAAATGTTACTTTCCAAAGAGAAAAGAAAAAAGCAATAGTCTTTTTTAGCCCTTCCATTTTGCACCTTTCGTTGTGTGTGTGTATTACATATTAACTGTATGAGAAGATTCAGTCATTTGCTGATTTTATTGTCATTCTTATACTTCTGTCAAGAAATTTTGACAGATGAATGTTGGTGTTTTGTTAGCTAGTAAACCTCATGTTCTTGTAGTGTTATTATTCATTACTTAGTTCTCTTCTTGAAGTTTCTTTACTGGGGCAGCGTTTTGGTTTGGAACATATCAAGTCCTACTTTCAATAAATTCTCTTTTTCTCTTGAAGCATCATTAGGTTCCTCTGCTCCAAATGAACTCACAAATGTGGCTACTTGGTATGACTGGGCATATCAAAAGGTATTTTTTGTTCTTTTTAAATAATAGTTTGTGTTACATATCCAAAAAAAATTGTTTTAGTGTTATGGATCTAACTACCATGCTTTTTCGACATATATTGTCTTCTTTCTTTTTTTTGGATAATATAGACTTTACAATTGTGGACTTTTTGATAACTAAAGAAGCACGAACACATACATTACACTGGATATAGTGACATGACGATTCTTGAAAAACTAGGACACTTCGTGGTAGGGACATGACAATGAATTAATTAATATTGATAAACTATCATCCCTATCAAAAATATTGATAAACTATCATTTTTCTAAAAAAAATTAGTTGTTAGGAAATAGTTGATCTAATCATTTACCTTTGATAAGTGGGACACTTGGGAATTATAACTTTTAAATAGGAGGTAGAGTGGGACAAGGTTCGAACCTAAGATCACCAGTTTTGCTACCATGATAATATTCCACTTGTCCCATAATAAGGGCATAATTGAAGGAAATCACAAAATTGCACCTTCACTTATTTATACTTTCACTTCTATACTAGAGGAATATCAGTAATTTAATCTCCATCCTTTTTCAATTTGTTCTTTATATTCCAAATTTTGTCTATGGCTGTGTCTTTGCTATGTCTTAATCAAATCCAAAATAAATTATATATTTTTTTGTTAGATGCCCCATGGAATTGCATTAGGCCATGTCTCCAGCATACTTATATTCAACATGTGTCTGACACTGATATTAATGCCTTTATTCCATGTCTGTACTTCATAACTTGATAATCTCCAACCTCACTGCATGTTATTAAATATTTACATACAAACACGTCTGTATGTCCTTGTGTATGTATAAACACACACAAAAACATATCTGCTACAGGCTAGGCTATTTTTGACTGATATATAGGTTGATACTTGATAGTATCTTAAAGTTTTGAGGATTTTATGATTCACTCAAAATGTAATAAAAACCCTCAATGACAAAGTAGCATGTTCTCCTGCCCCTATTTTTGGGCACTTCTTATTACTCCCTTCGTCCCAATTTGTTAGATGTCTATTCCATTTTGGGATGTCCCAATATGAAGTCCTCTTTGGAAAGTCAAAAATATATTTCCTAACATACTCTTTACTTTATCTAAAAAGCCAATAGCCCTCTTTCACTAAAGTTTAAATTAAGGAGTGTAGATTTGGAATCTTGTACCTTTTTATGCAAAAGACAATACATTAAAAAAATATTCCCTTAAAAGGTTGGATTTTCTAATCAGGCCTAACGAAATGGGACATTGGGAGTATATGAGTGTTAGGCTTGTAATACTAATTCTCATGGTGGGATGGGAGTTGAGACTTCTTATAGCTTGTGCTGAAAGTGTCAGCATATTCATGAGCTATGGACTCCTTATGTATTGTTTTAATTTAATATAAGATTCGGTGCTTTTTCTTGCTTGTTAATGTATTTGAGTGTGCTTTTCAGCTACAATCTGTGAGGGAGAATTGCTTAGAAGATTTGGAAAGACTACAGAAGACAGCAGTTGACATGTTTCAGCAGGTATCTCATTCATTCTACCTTTTACTGTCATTTTTCATGGATGCCAGATTCAACTAATTGATTTTGTTGTTGATATGTCACTACCAGATTTGATTTGGCATCCTGTTTGTTATCTGTCTGAATTTAAACTATCTGCTTCCTTCTGCAGGCACAAAATCCTGAAAATTTCAAGAAATCAATTATTTCAATTGGGAAAATGATAACTTTTTTAAAACTTCCCAGAAGTGACATTGTACGGTTCTCTGAGCAGAAATTTCAGGGTTATTTACAGGCAATTCTTTTATTTGTATATCATAGTAACATGAAGAATAAAAATTCTGCGCCTGCACAACAACAGGCACAGCAACTTCAGTTTTCTGGTTGCAAATCCCAACCATCTCAGCTGCAGCATAACAAAAATGTGAGACCCCACTTTCATCCAGAGAAGTTACCCTCAAGAAGCACTCCAATTGGTATATCTCCACTTTCAGAAATAGAGCAAGGGTTTCCTAATTCACAACCAACAATGATAAATTCACTTCAGTCTGGGTCTCAAGTGAGATTGGAGAAAAGAAATGTTTTTAGTCCATTGCAGCATGATTATCCAACGCCTGTGCACCAAGCAATCACCGGTTCATCAAAACAGAAAAAATTTTCTCATAATTCCAGTCTGAATACACTTGATTCCACTATAAATTCGTTTCAGAAGAGTTCTACTATCATTGCTTTCCAGCAACAGAAGCAACACAAAATACATCAAACAATGCAGCCACAGAACCTAACCCAGGTGTTTACAGAAGATGCCCAACCCAGTATTAGTTCAGGATTTCTTCAGCATTGTCACTCAATTGACTCAGAACATCCTGATCAAACTCAACCACCAAGAAATCCTGTCCAATTTCATTCCACCTCTCAAATATATCAGAGTTCTTCTCTTCAAGTTAGCCAACAAAATCTAGGGTCACCTCTTTCAAAAGCTGGTACAGTGTTTCCATCTGCAACACCAGTAGACCTTGAGAAACGCCCCTCTTCTGTTTCTGTACTTTCAAACTCAGATTGCAATCAGCAAACAGCTGCTCCAAAGCAGCCACTTAAGCGCTTACTTAAAGCGGTAAGTATATCGTCTCCCTTCATTGCTCTAAGAAAAAATATACATAGTCCAACAAAGTTTTAATAATAATGGATATAAATTATCTGTTATCACTGTTATTGAGACAATTTTTTTTTTTAAGTTTCTTCATTTTTTTTTTATGAAAGACTTTTTAACAGTCGTGTCTTGGTCCACCCATTACTCATAAGAGAATCTTCACTGCAATTGTTATCACTTCTCAATTAGATGTTATATAGTGGATTTTGAGAAATCAAACAATTTTTCAGGTAGAATCAGTTTCACAAAAAGCACTGAGTGCCTCTGTTCAAGAAATTGATATGATAGCTGGAACCACAATTGATAATGTATCCAAAGGTTCTGTTGGTGGGGGTTTGGCGTGTAGAATGATATGTCAAATAAAAGCAAGAAACTACAGGTTGCAAAATAGACATGTGTTTGCGGACAAGGTGAAGCACCAGATCAATTACATGGCCCATAAAGCAACTTTGTTATCTGCCAATGAAATTTGTAGTTTTAAGCGGTTAGCTGATGATTTAAGTGACCTAGATTCAACTGCAAGATATCAGATCAAGCGGCCCAGGATTGAGGTATGCATTCTGCTCCTAAATCATTTGCAGTTTAGTGGATTGTTGTTGATAATTGGACTTTAATGTGTTGCATGCCCTGTTAGAACCAGTCCCCTTCCATACCTATGGTAGATTGGCTGGTCTGCAATTTTTTCCTAAGTTAACATATGCTGTATATATTATGCATGAATAGCCTAACATTTTGAAAATGATTGGAAAGATAAAATTCTTTCCTGTTATGATATTAAAGGCAAAGTTACTTGCAATGTGGTACATGTTTGGTCTATGCAATTGATACATGGTAAGTTGACTTAGGCATATTTTGTTTACTATTTTCAGGTCTCCACCTTGTTTATGCTATTCATGATTTAGATTTTACGATCACCAGAACAAATTATCAGTTGTATTAGTCATTCAAATTCGTGAATTAGTTCTTCAGTTTATTGGCCATATGATTTTGTTTTAGCTCTTCCCCTATCCATATCAGTGCACTTTTAACTCAAGACTATCAATTTCTTTTATTGTACTTAAAAATTGAATTATGGTTAACTTCATTATTCTCATCCTTTTCGGTTTTCATTGAGATGTGCATGTCCTTAAAATCTTTGACATGGATTTATTCTTCACAAAATGTTGCAGCCAAAAAATGAACTCCAGAATGAAATCAAATGCATAAACCAGCAGTTAGTAGAAACCATGATAGATTTAGATTCAACTGAAGATCTTGCTTCTACTGTAACTGGTGAAGGAACTGTTATCAGATGCTCCTATAGCGCTGTGGCTCTGAGTCAAAATTTGAAGTTGCTGTATGCTTCATCCCATATAGTAAGTTTTGTAAATTCTCCGAGAACATATTATTTGAATTCTTTATTAGAATGTTTATTTGCTCTCCCCTTTCTGATTACAGCTGCCAGTGCTTTCTTTATGGTTGCTTGTTCCTGCTGATTACCCAAATTCTTCTCCTACAATCTTTGATGGGATGACGGTCCGCTGGAGGTGAGAGATTAGAAACTTCTCTCTTTCACTAGACGTTTTGGTATCTGATTGAGGTTCGATGAGTTGTGATTTAATCCGGTGCATATCTGAGCATGAGCACCCACACATGGATCTACAACATACACATTTTAATGTGGTATCCAATGTTTTATAAGTGTTATATAACCTTAATGAATTTTCGTGACTAAGATCTTGTGGTTTGTTAAAAATAATTGAAACAAAGATTTTGAATTCCTTTTTTTATAGCTAGTATGCTAGGTTCAGGTTCAAACTAAAACAAATGAATTTCTGGATTTACTAAAAATGTTTTCTTTTTAAACACAGCCATGACAATAAAGAGTCTAAAGAACTATCGGAAAATGCAAAGTTAAAGTTCAGCATTGTTCTGCGCATACTTTCAGAGCCCATGTCTCTTGGGGAGATGGCGAGAACTTGGGAATTCTGTGCCCGTGAAGTATTTCTTGAGAATGCTCAGCATATTGGAGGAGAATGCTTTAGTTCAAGATATGGTCGGTGGGAGAACTGCATTACTGGTTGATCGTTGTTGTCTACTTAATGTGCAAAACTAAGAACGTTTGTGAAAAACTTTATTCCGTAGTTTTGCTTTGTAAATTAGATTACCTTTGCTATTTTCCTGTTACTTAGCATCCTGTGGTTTAGAGTATAATTTATAATGTTAAATGTATAGAGTTTATAGGCAAAGCCAATAACTAGGTTTTATGTATCTAGTTTTATTATTTATTTTATTTTATTTTTTTAAATAAAAAAGTCTTTAATAGTTGAATAAGAGATTTGTGGTTCAATCTCCGCATACAGCAAAAACTGATTGGTGTTTTGATTTAACGATAATGAGCACAATCATTAGAAGCAGATATGATAGGTTGAAACTTTATAAATAATTTTGTTGTAAAGCTATTGTTTTGATAACTGTTTCAGTTTAGTTTTTTGCTTATTTTTAAAATGGTCTTTAGGTGGGATTGAAAATAATATCTAATGAAATTCTCGTTAGCTCAGCGATTGCCATCAGCTTTTGTAATGCCTCAAGCCCTCAGCTCTTAAATATTATGGTTTGGCTGCTGATATCCATGGAATGCCTCATCCTTTTTCTGATTTTTTTTTTTTTAAAAAAAAAAAAAATCCTTTGCTATGTTGTTAGAGGGAGTTTCACTTATTATGCGTAAAAAGTTCTGTATTATAAAAACATATCGGCACTACTCTTGAATCGTATTATATAGTGTGTGTATTGTGTGAATTTTATCATATCGTACAATATATAGACGTATGCTTTAAAATGTGTTTGTTACTTGAATTTTAACAAGTTTTTAAACTTTTTTTAACACAAAATTATTAAGTTACTTAATTTATCATAATAAAATAACATGTCTATAAGTTTTTGTTTTTGTTTTTGTTTTTTTTTTTTTTTTCTCTCTCTCTTTCTCATAGAAAATTTGGACTACACATTTACACTTCACTTTCATATTTACAAATTTCTTTACTATACTATGAATAAGGTATTAATTGACAATATAATTATTTTTTATTTTTCTCATTATTGTTATAAGTTTAAAAAACTAGAATGCCAAGAAGAAATAAAAAAAAAATTAAAATAAAACAACAAGAACAGATAGTAAAGGCTGATGATGATGAAAAAAATTTTAATGAAAAAATAAGTTTGCAAAATGATGAATATGATAATAACATTGACTTAGATGGAATTAATTAGGCAAGATGATGAAGATGGTGACAAGAAATTATTATTTTGGGTCATTTGTAATATATTATCACCTTTGGATATAATAAATTTGAATGTGTATGTTATAAACACATACATTCAAGTTTATACTGACTATGGATAACTAAATTTCTAGTTTGAAAATTAGTTAAACAAGTAAAATAGTTTCACATATGCGAATTTGTATTGATGATTGTGTGGTACAATTCTCTGTGATTACAAAAGAGTGATCCTCTAATTCAATCTCCTTGAAAGATTCGTTGATTGAAATTGTGGTAATGTGATTTTGACTTGAACATAAGATATCCTTTAATTTGGCTGAGGAATGGATCGAAGATTTTTTTAAACGGAGTTACAATGAATCTTTGGCTATGAGCTTGTTAGAAATTCTTTGTTCATCGTGTTCTTTGTATTCTTCGTGTGTTCTTTGTGCGTTCTTTGTCTTTGAAAGTTTGTGGTGGAAGTTCTTTGGTGTTTTGGAGGCTTAAATCCGTAGAGCTTCACCGATTTGTAGTTTGTT
The DNA here is from genome assembly GCF_002906115.3 of Quercus suber. Lineage (NCBI taxonomy): Eukaryota > Viridiplantae > Streptophyta > Magnoliopsida > Fagales > Fagaceae > Quercus > Quercus suber. The sequence continues at coordinate 84,877 of NW_027069922.1, read as the reverse complement.
GAGGTTTCTGGAGGCTGTTGAGCTTGATTCCAGTAAACTTTGATATTTAGGAATATGATTTGAATGATTCCTCTTCGAATGTTCTTTGTGTTTGAAGGTTTATGGTGGAAATTCTTTAGGGTTTTAAAGGCTTAGATCCATTAAACTTCACCATTTTGTGATTTGTTGATGTTTCTGGAGACTTTTGAGCTTAATTCCAGTGAATTTTGAGATTTAGGCAAGTAGTTTGGGATTCTGCTACGAATGATCTTCATATTTGAAGGTTGAAGTTCTTGAAGTTGCTGGAGACTTTTAGGCTTGATTCTAGCAAAGCTTCTAGACTTCTGAACTCAAGATGTCTTCAAGGTCCTTCCTAAGATGTCTTGGTTTTCCCTTAAATGTCTTAGGAAGGCTTCTATTTATAAGAGTTTAAGGATGGGTGAGCGATACGTGGCGGAGTCTGATTGGTGACACATGTCACAGCATGATTGGTCTGCTTATGTCATCGCTTACACGTGCTGGACTAATTATGTCATCGCTTACGCGTGCGAGGCTGCTTATGTCATCGCTTACATGCACTGATGCGTGATTGGTTTTTGTATGACACTTAGCAAATTTCTATTGGTTTCTGAGTAGTGATAGCAAAACCTAACAGCAATATGTGGCGCTTTGTAATTGGCTATATTTTGTGGACTTGGTAGTGTGACGTGTCAGTTTGTGATAGGTCGGAAATTTTCCCTTTCTACAGCAATCCTTTCTTTGGCACCATAAAGTGCAGTTATTTATGAATATGACAAGAAGTCTAAAAGTGGACATAAATGTTTTCACAATTTAGTGCCCGTTTGTTTGCACTTTTAGACGGCAAAAAGCGCTTTTTGAAACAAAAAAAATAAATTAGGTGTTTGGTAATGTTTCAAAACGTGCTTTCACAAAAAACCTACGTTTTGAAATGTAAAAAATTAAGCCAAAACGTGCAGACAAGTTTGAGGAGCTTTTGCAAACGCAAAAGCGCTTTTGATCAATATTACCGTTGGATCTAAAGATATAGTACTAAATTGCCCACATGTTTTATTGAAAACCCAATTTTACCCTTTGATAAATCAATGCAAATTGCCATTTACAGCCTCAGAACCATTTGATAAATTAATTGCTACAAGGACCACAAAAAAATAGCGACTAGCCTAGGTTCAATTCAGTAACAAATTCCCAAATCAGATAAGGAAAAAAAAAAAATCAATCCTTTGCAAATCAAGATTCCTCAAAATGCGAAAAAAAAAAAATCAGAATATAGCGAAATCTGTTTGCACTACTCTGATCTAAAATGTTGTCTCTCTTGCCTTTGTCATCCGTCAATGATCTTTGTGTGTGTGTGTGTGTGACTGTGTGTGAGAGAATGAGAGAAGGAAAGAGTGAGAGCTTTTGGCTTTTGGTATGTTCTGGAAGATAGAGAAGAAATGGTAGTCTGGTAGAGAAGAAAAGCAAAAAGAAAAGTCAGAAGATAGAGAGAAGGTAAAGAATACGCGTGTGGAATAGAAAAAAAAAGAGGGAAAAAAATATAAATAAATGTGTGGATGAAAGAAAAAGAGACAAAGAGAAAAATTAAATAAAGAACAAGAAATTAAAACTAAGAAATGCTACTATAATATTTTCACAATAAATCTTAAGTGGTGGGTTGTTACTAGCTAATACTAGTGAAAAAAAAAATTTTAAGTGGTGTGTTCAAATTAAAATCAGTAACAACTTACCACATATGACTTGTTATGAAAATATTATAAAAATATTTTTACAACAAATTTTAGTTAACAATAAATTATTATTATTATTATTATTAAGCAGTTTTTTTTTTTTTAGTAAGTATTATTAAGTAGTTGATTTAAGTATAAAATAAACTTCCTTATATGTATATTGTTCTTTTTGGTAATTTACAACTCAAACTGCCACTTTTATAAGTGCTACTAGCTAAACACTCAACTTTTTCAAAAAACACTTTTTAACAGTTTTTACCAAATACTTAATTTTAAAAAAAAACCCAATTTCATACCGTACTTTTTAAAACCCCTAGTTTTTTCGAAAAGCCTAGTTTCAAAAAGTTAAACCAAACTTACTCTTAACATTTGATGCCCACTCTAATAAGTGTGGGCATTTGAATTGAGTATGGAATGCTGCGTTTGATTTACTGGATTGGATTGCATAGGTTGGATCTAATTAAGATTAAATGAAATTGGGTTGGATAATTGTTATCCCAATCCTGTGAGTGGTACAAGGCAGATTAACTTCAATACTTAGCAGCAGAGTATTAGGGTCATTGGTTTAATACTAATACTCATTATGTTATGGCTAATAAAATAAGTTCACGAATGTCCACAACATTTTTCACACAAAAATTCAGTTTATAAATAACAGCCATTGTCCTCAAAGGGATCCTTTTTGGCGTAATAAAGTTTAGTTTTCTATGTCAAAATCATACTTTCATGCCTAGAACAAACAGAACGAAAACACAACTTATCGGATTCATTTATTCAGAAATACATAAATAACAAAAATTCCTAACAGCTTAAGGACTTGTCAACATGAATTTCAAAAAAGATGAGTGCCTTGCTAGACACTGCAGCTTGCTAATTCATATTATATTCAGAAGAGCTGTACAGAAGACACACAAACAGTGCAGAAAATAAACTCAAACAGAGAACAAAATACAACCTCAGCAACCAGTCAACCACACACCAAAGAAAGAAACGGAGGAAGAAACAACTACCAAAGATCTCAACTAACCAGCAACAGAGCAAAACCTAGTTAAAACTTTCATAGGACTAACAAGGACCAAATGCAGTGGCAGAGACACCCCAATTAGCACAAAGGGACTTATTAAGGGTTCGTTTGGTTGGAAAAATGGGATGATAAAAAAAATTTTATTTTCTCTCTTTTTTGTTTGGTTGAGAGTGAAAAAGTGGGGGATAAAATAAATGAGTTTTATAAATTTACTCATATATTCTTGTTAAAAAATGAAGACTAATTAAAACAAATAAATGACAAACAACCCAAAAAAAAAAAAAAATCACCCAATTCATTAAAAAATGAAAATTATGTCTAGTTAAACGAAGAGAAAAAAAGGGGGAAGAAGAAGGCAACTAGGAAATCAAAAAAGAGAGAGAGAAAAAAAAATAATAAAATAAAAAAAAAAATAAAAAGAACGAAGTAGAAGAAGAAAGCAACGCCCAGCCCAGGATAGGAAAAGAAAAAAGGGAGGCCAAGGTAGCACAAAAAAAAAAAAAAAAAAAAAAAAAAAGAAGAAGGAAGGAATTGGTTGCATTGTTTTGAGCTTAAATCCGTAGAGCTTCACCGATTTCGTGTTGTTGAGGTTTCTGGAGGCTGTTGAGCTTGATTCCAGTAAATTTGATATTTAGGAATATGATTTGAATGATTCCTCTTCGAATGTTCTTTGTGTTTGAAGGTTTATGGTGGAAATTCTTTAGGGTTTTAAAGGCTTAGATCCATTAAACTTCACCATTTTGTGATTTGTTGATGTTTCTGGAGACTTTTGAGCTTAATTCCAGTGAATTTTGAGATTTAGGCAAGTAGTTTGGGATTCTGCTACGAATGATCTTCATATTTGAAGGTTGAAGTTCTTGAAGTTGCTGGAGACTTTTAGGCTTGATTCTAGCAAAGCTTCTAGACTTCTGAACTCAAGATGTCTTCAAGGTCCTTCCTAAGATGTCTTGGTTTTCCCTTAAATGTCTTAGGAAGGCTTCTATTTATAAGAGTTAAGGATGGGTGAGCGATACGTGGCGGAGTCTGATTGGTGACACATGTCACAGCATGATTGGTCTGCTTATGTCATCGCTTACACGTGCTGGACTAATTATGTCATCGCTTACGCGTGCGAGGCTGCTTATGTCATCGCTTACATGCACTGATGCGTGATTGGTTTTTGTATGACACTTAGCAAATTTCTATTGGTTTCTGAGTAGTGATAGCAAAACCTAACAGCAATATGTGGCGCTTTGTAATTGGCTATATTTTGTGGACTTGGTAGTGTGACGTGTCAGTTTGTGATAGGTCGGAAATTTTCCCTTTCTACAGCAATCCTTTCTTTGGCACCATAAAGTGCAGTTATTTATGAATATGACAAGAAGTCTAAAAGTGGACATAAATGTTTTCACAATTTAGTGCCCGTTTGTTTGCACTTTTAGACGGCAAAAAGCGCTTTTTGAAACAAAAAAAAATAAATTAGGTGTTTGGTAATGTTTCAAAACGTGCTTTCACAAAAAACCTACGTTTTGAAATGTAAAAAATTAAGCCAAAACGTGCAGACAAGTTTGAGGAGCTTTTGCAAACGCAAAAGCGCTTTTGATCAATATTACCGTTGGATCTAAAGATATAGTACTAAATTGCCCACATGTTTTATTGAAAACCCAATTTTACCCTTTGATAAATCAATGCAAATTGCCATTTATAGCCTCAGAACCATTTGATAAATTAATTGCTACAAGGACCACAAAAAAATAGCGACTAGCCTAGGTTCAATTCAGTAACAAATTCCCAAATCAGATAAGGAAAAAAAAAATCAATCCTTTGCAATCAAGATTCCTCAAAATGCGAAAAAAAAAAATCAGAATATAGCGAAATTGTTTGCACTACTCTGATCTAAAATGTTGTCTCTCTTGCCTTTGTCATCCGTCAATGATCTTTGTGTGTGTGTGTGTGTGTGACTGTGTGAGAGAATGAGAGAAGGAAAGAGTGAGAGCTTTTGGCTTTTGGTATGTTCTGGAAGATAGAGAAGAAATGGTAGTCTGGTAGAGAAGAAAAGCAAAAAGAAAAGTCAGAAGATAGAGAGAAGGTAAAGAATACGCGTGTGGAATAGAAAAAAAAAAGAGGGAAAAAAATATAAATAAATGTGTGGATGAAAGAAAAAGAGACAAAGAGAAAAATTAAATAAAGAACAAGAAATTAAAACTAAGAAATGCTACTATAATATTTTCACAATAAATCTTAAGTGGTGGGTTGTTACTAGCTAATACTAGTGAAAAAAAAATTTAAGTGGTGTGTTCAAATTAAAATCAGTAACAACTTACCACATATGACTTGTTATGAAAATATTATAAAAATATTTTACAACAAATTTTAGTTAACAATAAATTATTATTATTATTATTATTAAGTAGTTTTTTTTTTTTAGTAAGTATTATTAAGTAGTTGATTTAAATATAAAATAAACTTCCTTATATGTACATTGTTCTTTTTGGTAATTTACAACTCAAACTGCCACTTTTATAAGTGCTACTAGCTAAACACTCAACTTTTTCAAAAAACACTTTTTAACAGTTTTTACCAAATACTTAATTTTAAAAAAAAACCCAATTTCATACCGTACTTTTTAAAACCCCTAGTTTTTTCGAAAAGCCTAGTTTCAAAAAGTTAAACCAAACTTACTCTTAACATTTGATGCCCACTCTAATAAGTGTGGGCATTTGAATTGAGTATGGAATGCTGCGTTTTGATTTACTGGATTGGATTGCATAGGTTGGATCTAATTAAGATTAAATGAAATTGGGTTGGATAATTGTTATCCCAATCCTGTGAGTGGTACAAGGCAGATAAACTTCAATACTTAGCAGCAGAGTATTAGGGTCATTGGTTTAATACTAATACTCATTATGTTATGGCTAATAAAATAAGTTCACGAATGTCCACAACATTTTTCACACAAAAATTCAGTTTATAAATAACAGCCATTGTCCTCAAAGGGATCCTTTTTGGCGTAATAAAGTTTAGTTTTCTATGTCAAAAATCATACTTTCATGCCTAGAACAAACAGAACGAAAACACAACTTATCGGATTCATTTATTCAGAAATACATAAATAACAAAAATTCCTAACAGCTTAAGGACTTGTCAACATGAATTTCAAAAAAGATGAGTGCCTTGCTAGACACTGCAGCTTGCTAATTCATATTATATTCAGAAGAGCTGTACAGAAGACACACAAACAGTGCAGAAAATAAACTCAAACAGAGAACAAAATACAACCTCAGCAACCAGTCAACCACACACCAAAGAAAGAAACGGAGGAAGAAACAACTACCAAAGATCTCAACTAACCAGCAACAGAGCAAAACCTAGTTAAAACTTTCATAGGACTAACAAGGACCAAATGCAGTGGCAGAGACACCCCAATTAGCACAAAGGACTTATTAAGGGTTCGTTTGGTTGGAAAAATAGGATGATAGAAAAAATTTTATTTTCTCTCTTTTTTGTTTGGTTGAGAGTGAAAAAAGGGGATAAAATAAATGAGTTTTATAAATTTACTCATATATTCTTGTTAAAAAATGAAGACTAATTAAAACAAATAAATGACAAACAACCCAAAAAAAAAAAAAATCACCCAATTCATTAAAAAATGAAAATTATGTCTAGTTAAACGAAGAGAAAAAAGGGGGAAGAAGAAGGCAACTAGGAAATCAAAAAAGAGAGAGAAAAAAAAAATAAAATAAAAAAAAATAAAAAGAACGAAGTAGAAGAAGAAAGCAACGCCCAGCCCAGGATAGGAAAAGAAAAAAGGGAGGCCAAGGTAGCACAAAAAAAAAAAAAAAAAAAAAAAAAAAAAGAAGAAGGAAGGAATTGGTTGCACTTGGGCATTTTTGTCCATTAAGTAGTCTTTTTTTTTTTAGTTTTCTCTCCAATTTGGAGAACACTTTTTGGTGGTTCTAGAGAAAAAATACATAGAATCTATTATTTATTTTCTTTCCTCCCCACCCAACTAAACACACTGCAAAAAGTTTTCCTTCCAATTTTCTCTCTAAAGTTTTTCATCCATCCTATTTCACCTCCAAACAAACACATCCTAAATGACAAAGCTTTCACTGCTTTGCAGAACTCAACACAAGAAACTCGATCGACTTCAAGATCAACTCTGTAGATTTAATAGAATCATTGACCTTAAATCTCCACCCTTTATATCATTTATACACCACTGGATCACATCATTCCCACAGCAGCAGCAAGGGTTTATATACTAGCACAATGTGTGGCATGAACCCAAATTCTATTAGAGAAAAGGAATTGAAAAAAAAATGGTCCCTATTCTCCACTTGATTTCTACAGAAAACAAAAAGGACATCAACATTATACTCACATGGATAAGCCTTTTTCCAGGTAGACAACCTATCCTTAATTAAAGATCGAATAAGAAATTGAGAACAACTTTGATTGTAATAATTCTTGGAGCTGTTAACAATCCCAAATAATTAATTAAATTTCTTTGGATCATGGCTTTCTTGGTAATGAAATGCAAATGACACAAAATTGAAGGCTTATTAGTCTTATCAAGACTAATGAGCATAGTCCATCAAAAACTTTCTTCTGTTGACTGGGATTAAATAATAAAATCCAATAAGGTGTGTTTAGAAAAATAAAAATTAAAGGTGCTACCAAGAATCAATAGTTTACAGGCAAAACAAATTTTAGTTGTTAACTTGATTCCAAAACTAGTAATCATTATGTTATACCAATAAAATAAGACAATGTTGGCTAAACATGTATGTTTCCCCATGACATGCCATGTTCTAGAATGTGCACACCATTTCTCACACAAAAATCCAGTTTATAAACGATAGCCATTGTCCCTCAAAGGAAACCTTTCCTCTTCTTTTTTTTTTTGAGAAACCTTTCCTCCTTAGTACTAGAATTTAGTTTTCTACATCAAAAGCAATACTTTCATGCCTAATACAAACCAGAAAGAAAACACAGAATAGTGCCTTATTTAATCACAAATACATAAATGACAAAAGACAAATGAATCGGCACTTAAACTTTCTAATTCTTGGTTTTCCACACATATAATATGTGTCTAAGATCATCTGTATAGGGATTTCAACCCTGGAAATCTGTGTCAATGTGCGGTCACTGTTGTACACAAACTTAGTCCATTCTTCGCAAGAACGATCTCGATATTTTTTTACTGTAAACAACAAATAACCATTGTTATTGTTGTTGGTGTTGGATAATGAATTTGCTCGGTCTAAGTGTTTGGTAATGAAAATGGGACTGGTGATTGTGGAGTACCATGATTTAGAAACACGACAAAATCGTATTAAGGATTTCACTGGCAGCTGAGTCAAGATGTCGAATATGATGTCGTAAGGGAGACCCTCGGACAACAGCATTGGATTCTTTGCAGGTCGAGACATCGGTGGACGAAAGTTCAAGCTTTATTTTTTGAGAGGAAAGGATCAAGCTTTAGATTGAGCCACTGTTTCTCATTTATCCAACGTTCAAGCTCTACGGCCCAAATATAAATATATCACCCTCTCTCTCAGCACTTATCAACAAAGGGTTTAACTTACTTCCTGTAATTTTTTAATTAGATATTTCTTTTTGTTTTAATGAGAAATTATCACATTATCTACTAATTAAACTTTTGATGGAGATTAAAATCCGATATCATATCATTCTATATTAAGAAAAAACTAGCGCAATGTCTAGTTAAAAAACTACTCAAGGTATCTCTCAAAAAAAAAAAAAAAACAACACTCAAGGGAAGCTAGACCCTCAAAAATAAATGTCACTTTTCAAGTTTGTAGAATACTAAAAATACACTTACATTCTAACATTTTTCTTCTATAATAACATGATGACAAAGTCTTAGTCCCAAAATTTTAGAATCGGATATGAATCATTAATATATTAATTAGAGTTAACTATATGTATTCTTCTAACATTTACTAAAAATAAAAAAAAATAAAAAATCTAGTTTTCGTTATTAAATGAGTCTAGAATGTCGAGAAGAGTTCAAAGGAAGTTTTACAACAAATTAATTTTAATATTAGAATTTTCGATTTTCCCAATATGCGTCTGTCAAGTGATATTTTTGAGTTTGCCAATCACCAAAAACATCTTTTTGGTTTTTATATTTAGTAGTTATTATCAATTTGGTTCTTTTTATATTTTTATTTTTTCAACCATTTTGGTCCTTAACTTTTGAAATTATTGTTACTTTGATCCTTATTGTCATCACAGTGGCAAAAATATGCTTACTTGGTTGACAAAATGCTCATTTGACACAATTAAAAAACAATTAATTGCTATAAATAAATAAATAAAAGCCAAATCAACAATCAATAAATAAAATGAATTTTAAAAAATCCTGTTTCTCCTTTTATTTTATTTCACTTTCTTGGGAACCAAATACAACATAAACACCTTTATTCAAACCAAGCAAGTTAATTTGTACTGGAGATCATTTTGATTTTTTTATTATTTATTTTAGATGAGGTCATTTTTGGTCCGGTCAAAGAAGTAATATGTTTCAATGTTGATTAATATGAGAGTTACCTCTCTCTCTCTCTTATATATATATATATATAAAATTAAACATAACAATAGTTTTTTTTTTTCACTTACATAAATAGAACAAATAATTTTAATAATATATATATACTATATTTCTCTATTGCCCCAATAGAGTCGAAATGACTTTGGTATGACTAGTATTTAGGATAGGCACAAAATACTACATATTTTTGGCCAAATGTGGGGTTTTTGGGACTTGAGTGAACTAGATGTAACCCGCAAGTGGGCTTTGTCAATATCCTTCACTTTCCAAGTTTTTTTAATGAAAGACCTCATTTGAGAGAGTATGAGATTTTGTCACATGGCACATTTTTTGCAAAGATAATAGAAATACTCTCAATTGTCACATTAAAGATAAGAAGAAATTAAATATTGATTTTTTTTTTTTTTGGTTTAGTATTTCAAGATTTTTTTAAATTAAAAAATAAATATTTTTTTTATTTTTTATTTCTTTTGATCCAATGTTTCAATACTCTTTGCATTTCAATTCACAATTTTCACCTCTTGCACATCTACTCCTTTACATATACCTACCTATAGCCTTTCATGTCATCTCATGTCTAATACATAGTTACATACAAGCCAAAAACAATGTCATTTACCTTTAATTTTTCAATGACACTTACCTACCTCCAACATTACTATCTTATCTAATCCTAACCTGTATGAGTAGGCTACAACCAAAGAAGAGGGCTCGCATTTTATATTTAGTGACAACAGTAATTATGATTTTAATGTTAAGATTGGACGTTATGGACTAATGAGTTTTCTAAAGACTGTGATTGACTGTGAGTGTTTGAGATGTGTATTTTGTTTTAGAATTAAGGAAAAAGAGGAAGACACATTTTATATAAACTTTTATTTTACAATATTCCTCTAAAGTTGCTTTTATTTTTTTATTTTTTTATTTTTCATTACTTGAACTGAATAATTATAATAGATAATATATATTACTCACATATCTGTCATTATCGTGCAATACGATTATCAAGATGATTAAAAATTATTTTCTCTATAAGTTTTTAAAAATTATTACCACTCATAGTCGACCACACATCAAATTGTGGTAAATGGTGTGCTTTATTTACTTTGACTAGTTTTGATTTATGAGCCTAATGTATAACGTGCAAAAGAAGTGAGAGAGAGGGAGAGAGAAAGAGGGACCTATAATGTCTAGGCTAGCCATCAGCATCACAAACATTAGCATTAAGGACATCGCTTGAGGGCTGTTCCCAGTTGAATAAGAATTAGCAACTGAAAAAAACATAGAAAAGAAACGTAGACTAAGAGTTTGGATTGATAGCAATTATGCTTCCAACACTATTTTTATAGAGAGAGATGCTTTGTGCATGAGATTGAGATTTTTGAGTGACTATAGCTAGTCAAGCACTCCATGGAAATGGATTTTTTAATAGTTATATGCCACCACAATTTAACCCGTCAAGCACTCCATGGAAATTAAGTGACACAAAATTATCTACGGCAACCAGGTGCATCACTTAAAGTTCGTCTAACTGGTTGTTATTTTGGACTTTGTCTTTCCTCTAGAAAATGTTAGGCTTCTCTATATTGTGATTTGAGAATGTTTATATATTGAAATGACCAATCTCATCATAACCAGTTGCATTTCTACGAGGTCATTATGGGTAACAGAAGCTCTAATATTAGTTCTTGTGTGATAGTTGCAATAGGATTTGAAAATTACAGCATTTACTCTATGGTGATTGTTCATTCTCATCAAGTCAAGAAGCCAACAAGTTTCTTTTTAGCATAGGTAGAAATCCAAATCCCTTATACAATAATAAGAAATTTTACTAATTAAGTTCATTGTTAGAATTCACGTATCACTAACATTTTAATTTTGAGATTTTCAATTTGCATATGCTATGATAATAACTTAGGTACGCAAATAGTTCATCTTGTGTTATGAAAATACTTATATTTCTAGCCCCAACCCCCAAAAAAAAAAAAAAAAAACACTAGCCAATCCAACAAGCAATGAAATAATATTTTATAGATATCCAATACATCAATGAAACATGCCTAAACATTACATTAGATGTAAATGATTCTTAATAATATTACATCAGAGATATTGCCACTCTTATTTATTGTTTGCGAGGTGATTACTTCTTATTTATTGTGAGTTAGCAAAAACTCTTAATTATTCTGATAATAATTGTTATGCACCATAATAAGTTGCTCTTATTCCTTGATGCACTTAATAAAGCCCTCTTCTTAGCTGAAATTGACTCGGAACTTGGGCTGTTTGTTTGGAGAAAAGAGCCCCCAGTGTTTCTCTAACTCTGGAGTCTTGTTGTTCTCATCAAACATGGCAAACACATAAGTTTCAATAGGCCTTCCGGGCTTCTTTGGTGTCCCTCCCTTCACATGTTGAACCAAATTGGTAATGTAAGTTCTTTCATTGTCAAGTGTTGTTGCTGTTCCACCAGCTGAAGGCCAACCAGTCTCTGATATAACAATCACCAACGATCCCCCGCCAGCCTTCTCTAAAGCCGAGTAAACAGCGTCAAGAATGGCATCGAAAAGGTTGCGATAACTTCGTGGGGGATCACTCACAACAGGTGAAGGAGCTGTGAAAAGAGCATAGTCAAGACGAATGTCTTTGGTGTTACCACTGTAACTAAAATAAGGGTACAAGTTAACAAGCAATGGGGACCCATTTTTCACTAAGAAGCGAATGACAGGATCAAGAATTGGCCTATAATCGGCTCTGAATGAGCCTTTTGATGGAGGGAAAGATTCTGAAAGGACTCCAGTGTCAATGGCAGTGGAAACTTTGATTTTGTTCCCTAGTCCAGCCCCAGAAATTGCGTTTTGAATATTTTGCATAGCGGGGACAAGGAACTGTGCAAATGAATCTGAAGGCTTTACTTCGTTTCCTACTGCAATGTATTTGAATCTGACATTACCAAAGTTTCTCACATTGTTTTGGACCCAAGCATTTGCATTGTTTTGGCTTGAAGCAATCTCTTGAAGCTTATCATTTGGAAGGCCTAGCATGAGCTCAATATTGGAGCCTCCAAGGGCTCGGAGAGCATTTTGGTTTGGATCATAGAGCCTCATTCTTTGGATGTTGTTTTGTCTATAGAGAGCTACAACTTCTGTTGGTGGTGGTAGATTGTTACCCAGCATTCCATAACAAACACCAACTTGGGCACCTGCATTAGATTAGACAATAAGTCAATGGTTTTACATACATAAATATGATTATGCTTTCTCTCAGTCAGGGACTCAAGGCAGGAATGTTATAAATTTGTTGGAAGTGAAAGATTCATTGGATTTGTAGGTTAGCATATATTATATTAAAAGTGAAAGATTCACTGGATAACAAGACTGGTGTTAGTGATGTTATCATATTATCTATAAGACTTACAAACTAACGTGTCACTAATTAAAAAAAAAGTAATTTAAATATTCTTTAATTTAGTTGTTAAAATCCACTAATCATGATAACACGTAAACTTTATGTAATAAAATATGGAGTAGCTTAGCATTTTTTGCAAGATATACTATAGGATTAAGTAATCATGGAAATTAACATTTTTTCAGCTAATTGTTTCCACCACCATGAATGGGCTATTTTATCTTCTAACTTCACAGTTGACCTTGTAGAGGCTATGACTACAAGCATGTAAAGTTGTTATGCACTTTGTTAAGTCTCTTAGTGCCGCAGAATGGAATATTGCATGAATCCACAAGGAATAACTAGAATTCAACCGAAAGAAAGGAGAAAAACCTTTTTGAAATTTTTATTCATGAAATTCTGACCTGAATTTTTGTTTACATATTACAAGCCTATTTAAAGGTTCAAGAAAACATGTTTTTTCAAGTAAAAATATTCTTAAACATATCCGAATTAATACAATATTATAACATGATTCTATTTTGATTAACAATCTCTTAAAAACACCTAAAATCAAGAAAATAAAATCCTCTATACTAAAATAGTGAAAATTACACAAAAATTCAAAAACTAAGAAAGGATAAACATTAAACCACATATCTTGTCCTCTCCCTTCTTTCTCATCCCATTATATTTGAGAGAGAGAGAGAGAGAGAGAGAGAGAGAGCCATAACCAAACAAAACAAATGAAGAAAGAAGGTCCCCCCCCCCCCCCCCCAACAAGCTAAATACAACTATAGAGTGGCGCTTAAAATAAATGTTTATTAGCACATTCTAGGCTATTACTTTTGGCGAGCATGCAACGTGAATGTGCTTCAATTCCAAAAATGACATGACGACCAAGACAGATTTGTGGAGATTGGACTAAGTTTGGTTCAATCAAACTTAGCTCAAAGGAAAATGTAGAGTCTAGAGGGCAACATTAATTGAGTTGGAAGCCCTTCAACATTGGTAGTTTCTACTTTCTACTTCTATAGTTCTAGGGATAGTACTATTTGGTGTCTTAATAAGTATAGTTACTTTTCCATACATCCTGATTCTCTCACAACAACATGGAACCCACATGTGGGTGCAAGAGGCCAGGCAGTGCACTGTGGGTGTGTGACAATATCACAGCTCCCCAACCTTGGGTTAAGACACAAAAGCATTTGATTTGGGCTGTAAAAGACTTTAAAATCATGTATCAAAGAGAGAGAGAGAGAGAGAGAGAGAGAGAGAGAGAGAGACCTGTTGTGCCTAGGGTAGCCATTAGCAGCCCAAGCACCAGCATTATTGTGGAAATCATGGAAGGGCTTTTACCAGCATGACCGGATTTAGCCATTGAGAAAACTATGGAAGGAATAGGGAACAAAAAACTAAGATAGCCAACTATGCCTTATACCATTGTTTAGCTTCCCTTTTATAGAGTGAGAGATATAGATGGATGCTTGTACTATATATTTTTTTGAGTGACTATATCCACATTCTAAAATTTTTCTTGGTCAAGTACTCTACGTGAACCAAGTTGTACAAGATCCAACTTGCATCATTCAAGGCGCATTAAGTCTAACTGCTCATTAATTTGTGGAAATTTCTCCCCACCTTTGAATTGTCTTCAATTTTTCAATGTCCCACTGTGTTTGGTTTTATTTGAAACAACCAGTCTTATTGGTTGCCTTCCTACGGAAATTTACATGTTTATGTGAAGGATGCATAGGGCTTTCCAATTGGTTGGTATTTGAAATTGATTCATTTAATTTATGGTTCATATTAAATATTATAAATCTAAAAATATATCTAGTATTATGATATGAAAATTGTACACTATTAAATTCAAGAAATAAAATCTTAACTATGAAATATACTCTCTTTATTTACATGAAAGTATATCAAATAAATAAAGATGATCTTATTCCTATGTTTTACATCCATGCAACATTTAATGGACTGTGTCTTTCATTTCTATAACCAATCATTTTCCAATTTTATTTGTATAACGTGCAAAGTTTGGATCACTTGTAGTGCTATTAGATGTTAAAGAACATTGCTTCTACAAGGACTCCTTGTTATCAAGGGAGTACTTCTCCCGTAGAAGTGAATAATTTCTCTTATCAAAAACCATTCAGCAATTGGCACACCTTTTACATTCCCAATAGCAACATTTAGGATCTAGGGTTTCCACCCCTCAAGTTAACAAAAGGATAGTAACACATTGTTAGTAAATTTTATATATTTTGTATTATGCTTTATTTGGTGGGAGAGAAAAGAGAGGGAGAGGACGGATAAGAACCGTGTCAAGAATACAGGTTTTTCTATTGTTTAAATGAGTAGAAAATAAGTGGGAAAGCAAAGAGAGTGGATACTAATTTCCACCAGGTCCACTATAGTCATATGGGCCGAAAACCAAATAGTAATTTGATTTAATTAATATGCATTATGGAAAATTTTCACTAACCTTCCTTGGGGTTTTTTTTTTTTTTATATTACACTCACCTCTTCTCTAATTTTTAATTAGACACTCACCTCCCTCAAATTACAAACTATTGACACTAACCTCCCTAAATAATTGAAATATATATATATATATATATTTAAAAAATTTTGAAATAAATTTTTTATTTTTGAAATAATTTTTTTTTTTTTTAAATCTCAAATTTCCTATTAGTGGGGGTATGCAAGTGGAGGGTAAAATAGAAAATTCAAGATTTTTAAACTCTTTTTTCAGTTATCAAGTGAAGGTTAGTATAAATAGTTGACATTTTTAGAGAAGATGAATATCTTATTCTAAACTAGAAGAGAGGTAAATAATGGAAAACTTAAAGGGAGATCCGTGAAATATTTCTTATATTATATTTGAATTTTGAGTTTCCAAGTTAAATTAATGACTAAGCATTTCATACATTACCATTTCATACATTTCATATTCTCTAAATTCTCTACACAATTATTACTATTTTCGTGTGCATTCTATAAATATTACTGTTTATTCCCCAAAAAAAAAGTTTTCAACTCTCGTTTTTCTTCATTTCAAAAAAAAAAAAATCCCATTTTTCTTGCATCGACTAATATTAAAGAAAAAATATGAAAAATATATACATATCATTTTCATATTATGGCAACATGGTCAAATGATTTTTCCTTTCATTTTTCTTCTCTACCAAAAAAATAAATGTCATATTCATTTGTCATTCTTTCACTTTTGCATTTTTCCCATCAAATATTTAAGATAAAATAACAATCTCTTTTTTCTTCTTCATTTTTATATCCTTCGTACTTTTGTTCAGTCCTCCCTATCAAATTAAAGGAGAAAACTTGAAAGTAACAGAGCTTTATACGATTAATCTTTGATTTTGGTAGGTTTAAACACAAGAAGACTCAAAGAAAAAGCATTATTCCATATTCTACAATTTGGTATTTCAAGTTTCTGTTGGTCAGCTAGTACGAAATGAGTCTTTCTACAAAAGATAATTAAACAATATCTATCCCACAAGGTCTTGGCTTGGATTTATAGTGTACATGTCATCTAAAAGTCGTTTGGTAAGAGATTTTTAGTAATGTTGTTTGTATTTTTTAGAAATACGTGTAAGTGAAAAAGTGTACGAAAATACGTGTAATGTTGTTTAAACACTAAAAACTTTTGTTTAAACAATAGTAACAAATGAGCCCTAATTACTTATAGGGATTTTAGGTTGTAATATTTGCTTTCACGAAGAGAAAGCTAAAATATGTCACTACTGTGAAACGTGTGGTGGTAAAAGGTTTCATAATGAAAGACTAATCAAGATTGATAGCAAACTCCCTACTTTTTATATTTAAATATTAATTTAATTTTTGATATTATTATTAATAATTAAACTATTTTTCTGCTTCTTTTGAAATATAAATATAATAATTTATTTTTTGATGTGATAAATGAAAAAGATCTTTTACATTTTACTGTAATCACATCAGGCCCAACAGCATATCCAATTTTGCTATAAAGATTAGTACACAAGCAACACGTGTAAAAGAGAAAAACTTAGAAAGCTAGTTGATAAAGGGTCTGTTTAGGATCCGCTTATTTTGCTGATATTGAAAACTTTTTGCTAAAAATACTGTAAATAAAGATAAAAGTTAGCTGAAATAGTATAGTGGGAGCCATGAATAGTACTAAAAAGTACAGTAAGACTCATGAATAGTAGTAAAAATAAGCTGAATAGTAAAATAAGCTGGCAAATTTCATCATGCCAAACGCACACTAAATAGAAAAATTATTTTGCGTTTGTACAATTCGCTTGAGGAAGCCAAGACTAACTTGTATATATATTTTTATATATATATATATATATAGAGAGAGAGAGAGAGAGAGAGAGAGATGCTTCTATACACGTAACGTGTGTAAAAAAGAGAAAACCTAAATCTAAGTGTGTGTTTGGCTACAAGTTAAAAAACTAACTTATTTTGCTATTCAACTTATTTTTATTACTATTCATGAGTCCCATTGCACTTTTTAATACTATTCATGGGTCTTACTGTACTATTTCAGCTAACTTTTACTTTTATCTACAATACTATTAGCAAAAATGTTTCAATTTCAATAAAATAAGGGGATCCTAAACAAATCATAAATAAAAAAAATATTGATAGATTAGCTAGGATCACTGTCGGCGCCAAGTGTTAATTACGGTGGTCACAAGACCACCCTGAATTTTTTTTTTTTTTTTAATATAACTTAAAAAATTTTGACTTTTAAGTTGATAGGGGTCTTTTGACCACTCTAGAAAAAAAAACTTGACCACCCTTAATAACAACTGAGCCCATTAAAAATAAAATTCAACATTTCCAAAATTTTTGTTCATTGAATGTTAAAAAAAAAATTGCAAGAAATACTATGTTCACAACATTTTCGCAATATTTTCATAACAAATCCTAAATAACAGGTTGTTACTAATAAATAGAAAATAATTTCAGTGGTAATTTCACATTAGAACCAATAAAAACTTACAAACTAGTTTTTGTTGTGAAAGTGTTGCAAAAATGCATGGATATAACACTTCAAAAAAATTGCTCAAACAAAGAAATTAGCCTAAAATCTCAAATCAAACGTTTAATTGTGATTTTTTAGATTTTATTTCAACTGGCATATTTTAAAATTGCTATTTTTTATATATATAAAAAATGCACTCTTTTCAAATGGCTAGTCTGTTTGTATTTACTTTAGTCTTTAGCCGAATTTGTTGGATTTATGTGATATATTTTTTCAAAAAGATAATATATTTTTTTTAATTAGTACTTATTTAGGCAATATGTTAGTAATTGAATAGGAGATTAGTAGATTAATAATTTCTTAATTGTGTATATTGAAAAAGATGTAGCTGGTAATATTAATAGTGAAACTATCATATCACACAACAATTTTAAAATATGAAAACTTGTGAAAGAAAATTTTAAAATTTTATGTATTTGAATATGTTTTTATTTTGTGGTGTTAATATATTCAAGTTTTATTATTAATAAACTTTTTAAAATTAAGTATTTTTAATGACCACATTGAAAAAACTTTATGGAGCTGCCACAGATTAGGATAAGCATTGAGTAAATAATATTAAGTCAATGAGTTTTAGAGGACCTCATACTCAACAATAAATAATAATAAAAATATAAAGATAAGTTACACTTCCATTCACCACCAAGAACAACAAAAGGGAGAAAACTTTGCAATGATAAAATAAAACATGAAGAAGAAGATCAAAAAGAGAAGGAGTGTAAATAAAAGTCAACTTGAAATGAAGTTGAAAAGAGAGCGGTTAACATACAACACATTTATGAGTAACTAAAAAAAAGAAAAAAAAGAAAAAAAAAAGCTAAAATGATAATTAATTAAGATGGAGAGCAGCAAGGTAAGTAGAGAAGATGGGTAGATTCCTTCAAGAATGAAGATATATAGAAAGTTAGGTCATTTTGGATATACACTATTGTCAGTTTCTTTAAGACCTTCTCCTCTCTGTGTATGTGTTAAAAATACTTAGTATTCTAAAAAAAAAAAAAAATACATAGAAATTTTATTTATTTAATTTTAGAGATACTTAGTCTCTCTCTTGACAAAATTAAGATTAAGTAACGAACTTTGGATTTCATTAATTAACTTGTCCATAAAACTAGTATTAATTTTAATTTTGAATTTGATAGACTCTTCAACTTCCGCTCTTGAGAGAGTAAAAATTTGTACAATCTTAACCACAGTAGATAGAATTCAAATTTAAGAGAATGCACAACATTCAATGAGGAAATACAAATTGTTGTGGATTTTTGTTTTGATCCTAACATTATTTTTTTTGGTTTCTAAGCGAAAAGGCCTTAATAGAAGGAACCTTCTTCCATTTGGGGGTCTTAGGCAATTGCCTCAATTTCCTCTGAGCTAGCTTGGGATTATTATACTTTTTATAAGGACATAAGTTGAATATTCGTGATGAACATACCCCCCTCTTCCTTAAGCTATGGGGTGCATATAAGTTTATTTATTTATTACAATTATTTTTTAAGGGTTGGTGTCCACTTCCCCTCCAGTTGATTAAAAGGAAGGATTTGGAAGGTGCTTGTCCCAAGGTTGTATGCTGGATTTAATGCAAAAGGAGTGGTGGTAGGTTAGAGTATTAAATGTCAATTTGATGGTAGACTTTTCTTCAACACTTATATCAAGTTTCATGGGACTTCTGGGTACCCGGCGCTTGAAGTCCTCCTTAGCAGTATAATGGTTAAAATTTAATTTAGTTCCTTGACTTTTACTTCAATTGTACAATTAGTTATATCATGGTTAAAATATAATTTAGTTCCTTAACTATTACTTCAATTGTTAAATTACTCTCTAAGGTTTAATTTTTTTCAATTTAGTCCCTAAATTTGTTGTTTCATTGATTTCATTTAGTAAATTAATTTGGTGGCTACAAAGGATCATTGAAAAGTTTGTAAGAGAATTTGGGGATGAGCTGTCTAATGCCACAAACTCTTTCCTATGGTGGTATTTGGCAAGTGGGATTGGAGAAATCTGACAAAGAATATTTTGGTTTTGTGATGGTTAGCAGGATTTTGTTGAATACACTTTTATTTGTTGTGAGTACTTTTTAGTCTTTGTATATGAAGAAAATTCAAATTTTCAAATTTCCATTTTCTTGTATTTGATAAGATTGCCATTGAAATTCCATATCCAACGACCAAGAATTGTAAATTGGAAATTAGTCAATATGATCATTTTGTCCAAATTTGGTAAAAAATGCATTGAAATGTACATCACCCTCAATAGTAAGATACACTTCTAGAAATTTGAATAAAATCATGGAAAAGTAGAAGTGAAATGACCATAAAGGGTGTGAAAATTATTTGATGCATCATTGCACTTGGTTAGCTTATTTTCTTAAAGGTGAGTCAAAAAATAACTTTAAACAATAATATAAGTTGTTATTTGATGAAACATTTTTTTTCATCACCTTTAAGTAAATAAGTTGGAGTAGGGCATTTCACTAGCTTATTTGTTGTCAACTTATTTTTCTAAAATGTGAGATAAAAAAATGATTACTTTATTTCTTGTTTAAAATCAATTTTTTGTCACACATTTAAGCAAATAAACTAATTGCAAATAATCTGACCAAATGCACACAAACTCCTACACCGTGTGCATTTACAAAGTTATTTATGGTGTCATTGCTTGCAATTTGGAATAAAGTCAATATTTGTCACATTTCTAAGCAAATAAACTATCCAAACACACATAAAATCCTACACCAATGGTGTTTACAAAGTTACTTATGGTGTCATTGCTTGCAATTTGGAATAAAGTCAATATTTGTAAAGCTTTTAAGCCAATAAACTGACCAAGCGCACATAAAATCCTATACCGGTATTTACAAATTTACTTCTGGTGTCGTTGCTTGCAATTTGGAAATTGCATAAGATTACCTAAGGTTTTTTTTTTTTTTTTTGAATAATTCAATAATTGGGAGTGGAGCGATTTAAAAACAATATATTTTCTTTAAAAATACCAAAATGTGCACAAATTCTTGGTCCAAGTTGTTAATATTGTAAAATACAATGGAAAAGTATTTCCATGAGGCATTTCAATGGGCACAAAATATATAATTAAAAAATAAAAACAGTGAACATGAGCTACAGAATTGGAGGTGGCGGCTAAGAAGTGGAGTGGAGACCAACCCACATGAGACTAGACTCTAGACCTGCCAAATTTTCTCATTGACATTTCAAAACAAATGATGCTAATACTGACAAGTGACAATCACCAAAGAGAATACTCGTGACCCAAAATATCAGAAAAACAGTTCCTTATCCTATCTGTAAGGCAAAGTGCCAACTCCTAGCTTCCACAAACGAAAAAAAGGTGTGATTTAATTAAAGAGCATTTGGAAGTTAGTAATCCTTAGTGTACTGTAATGTGGAAAATCAGAGATTTCAATAGTTGTTTGTGTCCAAACAACATGACCTCTTTCCTTTAGAGGCGTGCGATATAGCATTAGTAGACCATAGACTTAGAACTTCTGGCTGCTAGACTCGGTGTGCTCAATTGGTCAATAGGTGACAACCACAAATTCATGCGGTGCCTAGGGGAAGAAGGGAGCCACCTCAAAAATTGATGGGACTAATTCGGTTATTATATTCTAGCCTCTTCCTAAATATGAACTTGTGTATTCAAAGATACTCCGAACAAAGATTGGTTGCAAACTTGGTTATAGACAATAACTACAACTCTTACTAAAAAAGTTAACATGAGTGCATATTTTGAATATCTAACCGATTGATTGCATGATATTTATATTCTTAATATACATGTCAAATTTCGTGTCAATCAGATGTTATTTACTATTTAATTCATAAATTTATTTTTTATGCATAATTTTAAACTGCAAAAACTTGAAATTTATACATTTGATTGATGAAATAACTATTGTTCTTTGTTCTTTTGAAAACTTTATAAGAATGGAAAATATAAAAAGAAAATATAATACAATGATAGATTTGTCAAAATTCATATCTAACAGAAAGATATTAAATAGAGTTGTAGTTATTGGCAGACCAAGACACCAATCAGTTTTTGGTGTATGCGGAGATTGAACCTCAAATTTCTTATTCAACCATCAGAGACTTTATCAATTGAGTTAACTGGAACCCACAACTTTGTTCTTTTCTTATTTTGTGATAATGTGAGGGAAAAAGAGAGAAAAAAAATATGATAGTTTACGTGGTTTGGCCATGCAATTTGTAATTGTTGCTTCTTATGATGGATTAATTATTAACAAAATTCTATAACAATTATACTATAATATATGTACTACATTTTCTAAAACTATATTACATAAAACATTATAACATTACGTGTGTATTGCATAGGCAACTTACTAGTTTTTAATAATGTGTAAAGGTGAGATTGAAAATAATACCTAATGAATTCTCTTTAACTCCCCCCTATTAAAGGCTTCTTCTTCCAATTTTGTTTATATATTCTTTATTAAGCCATTAGATGGAATTTACTTTTTGTTTCATATATTGTGTAATTTAATATATATCGTTAACTATCTTCAAGGGATTGACTTAGTAGTTTCTAAGGCCTCATGATATCCATGAAATCTTAAGTTCAAAATCTCTTGCAAGCATCTTAGGGTCATCCCATGAGATTTCTCCATGTAATAATAAAAAACGTACATCACTCTCAATAACAAGAGACTAAGAGTAACAAATCTCCTCAAAATTTATTATTTGCACAATTTAACATTGCGTGTCACTCTAAGGTTATTGTAAGGTTGAATTTAATCAACCATTCTGTTGGCTTTATTCCATGCCAAATTTGCTTGTAATTCAGCATTTAGAAACCCTGTACTTAGGTGGGAATCATGTAAGAGAAAGTATGAAGAATTGTTCAAGATGGTGCAGTGAAGCAAGGACTCGCGACTGAATTTCGCGGGTGGCTTGCAGCTTGTAAGCCGCTAGAAGATGCTCACGTGCCAAGCATGTGGAGAAGCTGAAGCATCATGCCAACTGAAGCACTACAGGACAAAAAGTCCAGACTGGCCATTCAGTTATCTCGCGGCTTGAACTCACGGCTCTAAGGTTATTGTAAGGTTGAATTTAATCAACCATTCTGTTGGCTTTATTTCGTGCCAAATTTACTTGTAATTCAGCATCTAGAAACCCTGTATTTAGGTGGAAATCATGTAAAGGCAGTATGTGAGAGAGTGTGAAGAATTGTTCAAGATTGTGCAATGAAGTAGGGACTCGCGACTGGATTTTGCAGGTGGCTTGCAGCTTGTAAGCCGCTAGAAGATGCTCATGTGCCAAGCATTCGGAGAAGCTGAAGCGTAATGCCAGCTGGAGCACTACAGGACAAAAAGTCCAGACTAGCCATTCAGTTATCTTGTAGCTTGAACTTACGGCTCAATCAAGTCGCGAGGCCAAGCCGCCAGCCAACCCTATTTTGGAAAAATGACTCTTCGCATTCCAAACACCCACCACTATATATAGACCCTTATACCCACGAAATGTAGAGAGCTTCTAGAGAGAATTTTTAGAGAGAAACCCTAGAGAAAAATAAGATTAATTCATCCACAATCTTTACATAGAGACTATTCAAATTCTTCTACTCTCACCCTCTCCATTGTTACATCCTTGAAAGGTTCTTACTCAAATCATTTTCTCACCATATTCACATATGTGAGAAGGCTATTTGGTGCTTTAGGAAGCAGTTAGGAAGGGACCAATGTTTATTGGTTGATGTTATAGGTTATAGCGGAATCCGATAAGCTAAAGAAGACAAAGGTTCGGCGCAACCTCATTAGAGTAAGAAGCTTGGAGGGCTTAGGTACCCTTGGTAGATTAGGCTTGAAGGGTCTTCTGCTGTTCATGTATCCCAATTTCATTCTTTAATGGATTATTAACAGCTTGGAGAGCAGTAGAGAGGTTTTACGCCGAGAGCTTCAGTTTCCTCTTCGATAACACATTGCTGTGTTGTCCTTGTATTTGCATCTCTCTTTCCTTAATCTTTGCCACTTAATTTCTACTGTGAATGTGACTTTAATTGGTTCAGATTGTTTATCAATTCTATTATAAGCTTATGTTCATTTTCCGCATGTACATTGTTTGATATTAAGCTTGAATTGGTATTTTGTAAATTAGGAGTCTAAACATTCATAGCGTTTTATCCGCTATTTAAACATTCAATTGGTATCAGAGCAAGTGCACTCTTTGTGGTTTAAACACCTGAGTGCGATCCTTAACCCTGTATTGAGATGGACCGATCTCAATCTTTAAATGCGCCACCATATTTTGATGGTAGCAACTATGTCCTTTGGAAAGTCAGGATGAGGGCATTTTTGTGTTCAATGGATGAAACCGTTTGGGATGCAATAGATATTAGATGGACTAGGCCGGGGGCTGCAAAATCCACATGGGATAAGGCAACCCTCGTGACATCTAATGCAAATAGCAAAGCACTTAACGCTATTTTTTGTGGTATGTCTCCAAAAGAGTTCCACAAGATATCTCACATTTTTATTGCCAAGGAGGCATGGCAGATATTAGAGACCACGTATGAAGGAACAAAGAAAGTGAAGGATACCAACCTGCAGATGCTGACCACTCGTTTCGAGGAGATAAAAATGAGTGAGGACGAGTCTTTTGACTCTTTCTATAGTAAGCTAAATGAAGTAGTCATCGACAAGTTCAACTTGGGAGAGAAAATGGAGTACTTTAAAGTTGTGAGGAAAATCCTTCGTTTGTTGCCGGAGAGCTTCCATGCCAAGGTGACAACGATTAAAGAGAGTAAGGATCTTGATGATATCAAAGTCCAAGAACTGACTGGCTCACTTCAGACCTATGAATTGTCATTGCCTAAACAAAGGAAGAGCAAATCTCTCGCTCTTAAGATGGTTGATGAAAGGGTCAAAACTCATGACTCATCGGATGAGGATGTTGTCGATAAAGATGTGGCGTATTTGGTGAAGAATTTCCGAAAGTTCTTAAAATTCAAGAACAATGGAAAATTTGGCATTAAAGGGAAATTCCAAAATTTCAAGAAGGACAAAAAGAATTCAAAAGGAAAGATGGAAAGGAATCCCAATCTACACAAGGAATCACCTGTTTCGAGTGCAACAGACACAAACATTTCAAGAAAGAATGTCCCAACTATTTGAAATCGAAGGGCAAGGCGTATGCCACAACTCTTAGTGACTTGGATTCATCCAATTTTGATTATAAGGAAAGCAGTGACGGAGAAGAGAATTACTCTACTTTTATGACCATTGCTCATGTGGAGTCTTTGGAGGACTTGAATTTGCTTATACAAGAAATTAGGGAGCATAGTGATGAGGAATCAAGGGGAATTGTAGAGGAATCAGATGTTGAAGAAGATGAGAGTACAAGGGGCCTTCAAGAAAACTTCAATTCACTCCTTGAGAAATCAAGAGAATATGCACGTGTGGCCAAGGCAGCCGTGAAAAAGATGAAGAAGGCTGACGAGGACTATAGAAGTCTCCTAGTGCGACATAAGGAGGCCAAGTTTGAGATAAAGACACTAAATGGAGAGCTGACCGAAGCCTACTCAAAGATAAAATTTCTTAAGCTCAAGGTAGTTCAAGTAAATGCCAAGGTAGAAAGGGTCTCCACCAAGAAACTAGATGATGTCATTTCCTCTCAAAAACAATTCTCAGACAAATCCGGGTTGGGATATACCGGAGAAAATAGTTTAGCTGTCAAAATCACTAAAGAAGTGAAGTTTGTGCAAGCCAAAGAACCTGTAGTGGCTGTCTCTACACCTAAGATAGTAGAGGATGAAAAGAGGAAGAACGTGGTTGACCAAAGGGTGTTGAACAAGCCTCATAATCAATCAGTGATCAAACATAAAGTTAGAGGGAAATCTCTTCCTAGATCACAAAGAGGTCCAAGAACAAACCACTTTTGCCATCATTGTGGACTTCAAGGACACACCAAACCAAACTGTCATAAGTTTAGAGTATTGAAGAATGCAACTGATCAAAGGTCAAGAGGACCAAGAAATGACAAGAGGACTTGGGCTGTTGAGTCATCAAGAGGTCGAAATGGTGATCTCGGTGTGATAGACGTGATGAAGATGATCAGTGCATTCACCACCTACTTGGAAAGCTTCACTAGAAGGTTTGAAAATCCTAAAATGGTGAACTCGGTGTGATGGACGTGATGAAGATGATCAGTGCATTCACAACCTACTTGGAAAACTCCACTAGAAGGTTTGAAAATCCTAACTCTTGTACCAAATCCTATAGGGATATCACCCCAAACGCACGTAACATGTGGGTGAAGAGGGGTACTCATGTATAAGCATTACAACATGTCCATGCATTAATTCTTCCTACGCTTTGTGAATATGCTTGGTTATGTGTTTTTTGCTTGTTTGTGTTGAAAATTGTTTGGTTGTTTACTTGTTTCTTTTTAAATGTTTTTACATTGTTGCTTTTGATTAATCTTTTCTTACTTTTATGTCGAAAATCCAAAAAGTTTGATCAACTTTGTTGAGTTTTGTCTCAAAACATGTTTTGCCTTGTACCTTTGTACTAATGGCTTTATGCATCTACGAGCTTAGCTTGTTCCCTATGCACTCATATCATTGTGGAAGAAATTTTGAAATCTATATGATTATTGTAAATAGATCTTCAACCTTGTCATGAATGATTAATGAATGGTTTTGTTGATCTTGAGACATGCACTTGTGTCTATATATCTTCCCACTTTTTATTTTATTGCTTTTACTTAAAGTGCTCACCAAATGTAAATCTCCAAATGAAAAGAGATATTGAACTGCAAAAACCTGTCACACATACTAGTATTTGACTAGGAAAAAGGGAAAGCAACCATAAATAAAATGTATGATGCCAAAAAAGTCAAAGGCTAACTCATCAAATTGAAATATCAAAAATTTCAAGTATCGATCTCACAATGAGATGTATTGATTCAAAAAGATCAAATGATATGATGTTCATGGAGCCAAATGTAAAGCTTCAAAGAAATGTAATCAAGTTCATGTGAGAGGTCATGTATGCATATTTCTATAATTGAGATGAGTCACATTATCTAGTGCTAATTGTATATGTCTTGGTTGAATTGATCATTAAAACTTCACATTAGACTAGGGGCTATCTCATTTCTGATATCCACACACATCACACATGTCTATGTTCAATGAATGCCATATTCATTTGTGTGATTGTACTTGATTAAATGTATTTTCACATGCTCAATCTTTGTTGATCAAACACAAAAAGATTTTTGAGTCTTTTAGTTTGTTTTTGAAAATTTTTTTTTAAAAAAAATTATTAAAAGTTCAAAAACAGTGGTGCCTTGGTTTGGTGAATTAATCGTGGGTTGGTCCAGCCGCATGCCCCAGTCACAAACATTACTCAGAAGGTATTCGCGATTCACTGGCGGGTCAATGTCCCAGTCGCAAAAAATAATTAGAATATTTTTCAAAATTTGGGTTTTTATGTTTCTCACGACTTACTGTGGCAACTTGTTTGCGGGTGGAAGGTCCAATCGCGACGGGTACACAAAGATTTTCACGGCTTACCTCGCGACTTTCTCACGGGTAGACCTTCCAGTAGCGAAAAACATTTGGAAAAATTTTTCAAAATTTTTGTTTTAAGTGTTCTGGCGGCTGGCTCTGGTGACTTGCATGCAGCTTGACTCAATCGTGAAAATCGCATGTTTTACGTTTTAAGGGCAGTTTTTAAAATTATTTTCAATTTTCCCTCGAATTTGTATGGATTCGGATATAGGTTGGGGTTATTTTATTTTTTTTTTTTCTTTTAATGGGTTTTGTTGCCCTTATCAATCTGATGCTTGATATGTTTTATTCTCATGCTTGCTTGTCTGTCTTGAGTACTTTTGTTGTTCTATCCTCAGTGTTGCATATCATATCCATTATGAAATGTCTTGAAGACATGTGCTTAAATGATTAGTGATTGTGTAAGTTGGTTGTGTGCTACATTTGGTTCACAAATTGCTTATTGCACATCTATGTATGTGTTAAGTTTTGATCCTTATGCTACTCTTATTGTGTTTGTGCACACTGTCACATTGAGTTTTTGGGTCATTGTTGGTGTTAAATCTGTACTATGCTTCTAATTTGTTACTAATGTTGTAAGTGTCTATCTATTGTGCTTTGTTCTTGTGGCCTTGTCTGTTATGTTTACAGATGACACCTACTAAGAAGAAGACTACTTCTAAGAAGGGTGATAAAAGACTGAAAATGGACTACTCCAAGTTCAGATCTACTCAACACTTTGAGAGATACAAAGTGTACTACCTGAGTGCAATAATCATTCAAGAAAGATTTGTGGACTTAGTGGATTTGAAGGACACTTTCATTCCTAGCTGTTTTGAGGGGAGAGGTTGGGTTAAGTTGTTGAGTAACTTGCCTGGAGTGTGTGAGCCTTTGATCAAGGAGTTCTATGCAAATGTTGTGCTAAAAGAGGATGAAATTAACTGCAGGGTAAGAGGAAAGGAATTCACTATAGATGTAGGTGATATAGATGAGGTGCTAGGACTTGAAGGTTTAGATGATCATGACTTCACCAATTACAAGGACAGAATGTTATCCATAGAAACTGTCCAATCTCGGATTGGTGGTGTTAAAGAGGGAAGATGTCTCAACATTAATGCCTTCCCTACTGACATAAGGTGTCTAACCACCATCATAATGTTCAACTTGTATCTAATAAGGAAACTGACTACAATCAACAATGCTAGAGCTATCTTTTTCAGGGAGCTCAAAGAGAAAACCTTCATAGACATCAGTTCTCACATATTTGACACAATTGTGGATGAGACTAGAACAACTTCAAGGGTAAAGCTGGGTTTTCCCAGCCTTCTTATGAGATTTTTAGATTGAGAGGTGTTGAAATCCCTCAAGATATCAGTCCCATGACTCCATTCTCAGCCATCAACAAACAAACCATCACAAGAATACAAGTTCGTCTTCCAGGTGAAGAAGAAGAAGGTAAACCAATGGAAACTGAAACAAAGGCTGCAGGAGAACCCTCAAGCTCAAGAGGTCGTGGCAAGAGAAGCAGAAGTTTATCTTCGTCAGCTGTACCTTCAGATGCATTCCAGATCATCCTAGAGAGGATAGATGGACTTAGAGATATCTAGAATGAACAATCTGACAGGCTGGCTACACTTCAAGATCAAATGAACATCCTCTCAGCAAAGTTTGATAGCTTCTCCACTCAGTAGTGACCTTTTGGCCATTCTGATCAAAAAGGGGGAGAATTTTTAGGAAGCTTTTAAAGGGGAGTGCCAATTTGAAGGGGAGCTTGCATTAAACTTAAAGTGTTACCTTAGTTTTACTTTTTGTTTATGTTGTTGGTGCTGGTATTATGCTTTGGATAATGTTGTCTATATTTTGAGTTTGCTACACTTTGGTTAATAGTTTAGTTTAAACTCATGGCTGTTTCTGTTAAATATTTTGAAAATTATGGATCATTAGTTTAAGTTTCTTTATATAAGATGTTATTGAATTTTAACTTACTATTTGTACCTGTTGCTTTTGTAAGCTTTTAAGGTTTTTGCACCCATGCTTTGTAGCTTAAGTACTTGATGTTAAATGTCATGCATTTTCTTTAAGTACATCACTCTTGTGCCCTTTGTTGGATTTTATATCCTTAATGCAATTTCCTAGTGTTGTTGCACTGGTTGAGTGTTGGACATGCAAATGATGCTTTGCAATTGAGCTTATTAGCTTGCATGTCCAGATGTTCATTCCATGTGTGAATGAGCATTATGATCACTTTTTATAGTGATTGTTCATTTTTGGTCAAGTCTTGGTTTATTACTTATTCCTATTTTGCTTGATCGCATTGTGCTTGCTTCATATGCATTACAAGTTTTCTACATACAATGATCATATTGTGTTGTTGTGTTTCAGGAGATACTTGTTCTTATGGTTCAAGAGCTTCATAGATTCTAGAGTTAGGTGTGAGTGAGTTTTGTTCAACTGTTCCCAACTCATGCGTTAAGTCTAGAGTTTGTTGTAGGGTTTTGTCACGGAATAGCCAAAGGGGGAGATTGTAAGGTTGAATTTAATCAACCATTTTATTGGCCTTATTCCATGCCAAATTTGCTTGTAATTCAGCATTTAGAAACCTTTTATTTATGTGAGAATCATGTAAGGGTAGTGTGTGAGAGAGTGTAAAGAATTGCTCAAGATTGTGCAGTGAAGCAGGGACTCGCGACTGGATCTCACGGGTGGCTCGCGGCTTGCAAGCCACTAGAAGATGCTCACGTGCCAAGTATGCAAAGAAGCTGAAGCATCATGCCAGTTGGAGCACTAAAGGACAAAAAGTCTAGACTGACCATTCAGTTATCTCGCGGCTCAGTCAAGTCGCGAGGCCAAGTCGCCAGCCAACCCTATTTTGGAAAAATGACTCTTCGCATTCCAAACACCCACCACTATATATAGACCCTTATACCCACGAAATGTAGAAAGCTTCCAGAGAGAGAATTTTTATAGAGAAATCTTAGAGAAAAACAAGATTGATTCATCCACAATCTTTACATAAAGACTCTTCAAATTCCTTTACTCTCACCCTCTCCATTGTTACATCCTTGAGAGGTTCTTATCCAAATCCTTTTCTCGCCATACCCATATCTATGAGAAGGCTATTTGTTGGGAAGTAGTTAGGAAGGGACCAATGTTTATTGGTTAATGCTATAAGTTATAGCGGAATCTGGTAAGCTAAAGAAGACAAAGGTTCGGCGCAACCTCGTTGGAGCAAAAAGCTTGGAAGGCTTAGGTTCACTGGGTAGATTAGGCTTTGAGGGTCTTCTGCTGTTCATGTATCCCAACTTCATTCTTTAGTGGATTGTTGATCGCTTGAAGGGCGGAGGAGAGGTTTTACGCCAAGGGCTTCAATTTCCTCTTCGATAACACATCGCTGTGTTGTCCTTGTATTTGCATCTCTCTTCCCTTAATTTTTGCCATTTAATTTCTGCTGTGGATGTGATTTTAATTGATTCAGATTGTTTGTCAATTCTGTTATAAGCTTATGTTCATTTTTCGCATGTATATTGTTTGATATTAAGTTTGAATTGGTATTTTGTAAATTGGAGGTCTAAACATTCATAGTGTTTTACACACTATTTGAATATTCAGTTATGTCTAGTTGGGTAGATTTTGGAGAAGATGGAAAAAAGAGAGTGAAAAATAGGAGAGAAAATGAGTAGGAAGGCTGTTTGGTTGGGAAGGGGAGGGGGAGAGAAGTGGTAAAGTCCAACTGTTTTCTCTCTGAGCTCACCAAAATTCAATCTCCGTAAAATAGAAGAAAATTGGAGAGAAATGGGGGAACGTGTATGTTGGACAAAATTACCCTTCCCTACCCATCAGCTGACTTTTTGTTTTGTTTTTTGTTGTTTTCCATTTCTTGTTTGCACAGTTTGTTCACATTGGTTTTGGTTTTTTTTTTTTTTTTTTTGGGTGCTCATCTCACGTTTTTTGTCTTTCTTTTTTTCTTTTATTGGGATCCTTTTGGCATTTTTCTTATTTTATAAATAAATAAATAAAAATTGAAGTGTCCATACAAAATTTTTTAATAAAAAATGTGTTACTTATTGTTTATATATTTAGTAAGGACATAATGGTAAATGTATATCAATTTCATTTTCCATCCTCTCATTTTTCATTTCAACCAAACAAAAAGTTTTCCATCCCTTCACTTTTCCACCCTTCCAACAAAATACAAATGAGGAAAAACTAAATTTTTTCTATCCTCTCACTTTTCTATCCTCCTACAATTTTCTATTCTCCCACTTTTCCATCTCCCTAACCAAACGGACCCTAAAAGTTTGATTAACTGGACTGGGTGTTTAGGATTGAATTACATCCAACATTTAATGAAATTGGATTGGATAATGGTTCTCCCAATCTTGTGAGAGCTGCTAGGGCAGACTAACTTCAATATCAAAATTTTTATTTAAAATGAAAACCACAATTATTTTCCCAAACTTTTGTGTCCATAATTCAAATACAAAAAATCCTCAATGTTTTTATATTAAATTTAAATTGTAAATGGGATTTAATATAAAATCATTGAGGTTTTTCACTGGGAAATGCGATTTTCATTTTTATATTAAATTTAAATTGTAAATGGGATTTTCTCAACAACAAAAAAAAAAAATGTAAATGGGAAAAATTTAACAATAAAAGAAAAACCAATAATGAAACATAGAGAAATCGGTTGGGTATTGAAGAGGAAGAATTATACACGACGGGTGGGCCCATATGGACGGACCCTCATATGGACTGGATAGATCCACACATGGACGGACTTAGCACGGACGAGTGAGGGATCCATGAGGCATTTGATTTTGTCATCTCATGATCTCTAAGAAACCCTAGATGGGAATACTTGCGGCGCACACTACAGAATCTTGAGGTAAATAGAATCCTAATGCAAAAAGAATTCTAGAAGCTGCGCGCATTAATGAAGATTCTCTCTATAAGGAAAAGACTTGTCTATCACGTTTAGGACTTCTCAAAAAGGATTCCTAGAAGGAAAGGACTTCGACTCCAAGGGAAAAAGGTCAATCTTCGACTACTATAAAAGCCCTAATATCCTCACAAATCAAGATACGCATAATTGACCCTCTCTAGCACTTTGGAGTTGTAAGAGATTCTAACTTGATCTTCAGAGGATATTTGGCGGGCACCACACCGGTGCTCTCTGTTAAGGTCTTTCTCCTTTCTTATTGTGCAGGTTACATTCTGAGCGTGCAAGCATCGTGTGGCTCATTGGTTATTTTTTTGACATCATCAGCTGGCCCTGTCTGTGGAAAACCATATCATTCTTTGCGATTTATAAGCCATGTTATCGCTTCTCGGACAAAAGAGTTGCATGGTGCTCACTCGCTCAATGGCAACCACCAACGACATCCAAGGAGAGGAACTACCCACAACTACCCTTAAGAGATAGGTCCAAACTCTCACCATAGCTGTGGAGCGTCTCACCAAAAAAAACTGCGACCTAAAAGAACAGCTGCAGCAGAAGAATGCAGCACCAAACAATCAGAAAGAGGACCAAAAAGGTACCAACGCTGTGCGAAGAGATCGAGAGGGGCTTGAAGGTAGCAACGCCCCAAGCAGGCCAGAACGGCAACATATGAGCCTCCCATCCCTCCTAGATACAGCTCCACCACCTATTGTCGCGGAGATGCAGACGATGAAGGAATAGATGTAGGTCATGATGAATGCCCTCAAGGGACAAGTGTCCAGCGATCTTAACGACCTAGTCAACCGGATCGACTCTTCGTTTACTGCCCCTATTAATTCCTTTCCCCTACCATATAAGTTCTGTATGCCACAAATAGAAAGTTACGATGGAGTCAAGGATCCTTTAGATCACCTAGAGACCTTCAAAACCTTGATGCATCTTCAAAGGGTGGCAGACAAAATTATGTGTAGGGCCTTCAAGGGTCTTGCAAGGATATGGTTCAGTTGACTAACACCGAACTCCATCAGCACTTTCAAGGAACTAAGCACTCAGTTTACTTCACACTTTATCGGAGGACACAGGTATAAGAAGTCCATGGCATGCTTGATAAGCATCAGGCAACGAGAGGACGAGACGCTGAGATCCTACATAACCCGCTTCAATAAGGAAGCACTTTCGATCGATGTAGCTGACGACAAGATATTGGTAGTAGCCTTCACGAATGAGTTGCGAAAGGGTAAATTTTTGTTCTCTCTGTACAAAAATGACCCAAAGACCATGTCAAAAGTACTCTATAGGGCCACCAAGTATATGAATGCGGAAGATGCGCTGTTGGCTCAGGAAGAAAAGCCCAGGAAGAGAGAGCGACAGGAAGATACATGGTAGGACTAAGGACGGAAGAAACCAAAAACAGGAGACAAAAGGGATGAAAGGCGCCATAAGCCCTCAGGAGGAAGGTTTACAAGCTTCACACCATTGAATACCCCATTAGACCGAGTCCTAATGCAGATCAAGGACGAGGGGGCTCTAACGTTTCCAGGAAAACTGAAGAGTGATCCAAACAGGCATTCTAGGGACAAATATTGCCGCTTCCATCAAGACCACGGTCATGACATGGCCGATTGCTATGACTTAAAACAACAGATTGAGGCCCTTATCAGACAAGGTAAGTTGCAGAAGTTCATTAGCAAGGAGAGAGCGTATCCAAATCCATAAGAGCAGGCCCCCTGACGAGATAATGAGCATCCAAGACCCCCTATTAGAGACATAAGGATCATTGTAGGGGGAACCGTGACTATTGGCTCATCCAAAAAGGCTCAGAAGACCTACCTTAGGATGGTCTAGAACGTCCAGCTGATGGGCTTCGTACTGAAGATAACGCGAAGGGAAAGCCCCATCGTTGGATTCTCGAAAGAAAATGCACGACGTCTTCATCATCCACATAACGACGCGCTTGTTGTTAGCATACGTGTAAGGGACTACAATGTTCATAGGGTTTTGATTGACAATGGCAGGTCGACAGACATCCTATACTATCCAGAGTTCCAGCAAATGGGGATCGATAGAAACAAATTGATATCGACGAGCTCCCCGTTGGTAGGCTTTGGAGGAACAAGAGTATTCCCATTGGACTCGGTCACGATCTAGGTGACAGTTGGCGACTATCCTCAGCAGATCACTAAGGATGTGACATTTCTCATGGTCGATTGTTCGTTCGCCTACAATGCTATTATCGAACAACCCACCTTTAACTCGTGGAAGGCAACAACATCGACATACCACCTAATGATCAAATTCCCTACGGATTATGGGGTCGGCAAGTTACGAGGAGATTAGGTAGCCGTGCGCAATTGCTACATTGCCATACTGGAGATGGAAGATCACCAACAGACTATGTGCTTAGAAGAGTAATGAACCACAGCAAAGCCGGTTGAAGAACTAGAAGAAAAAACCCTCGATGAATTAAGACCCGAACGGACAACTAGAGTGGGGACATTGGCCAGCTAGCCAATACGTCAAGCCCTCGCAGCTTTCCTTAGAATGAATCAAGACATGTTCGCCTGGAGCCAAGAGGACATGCCCGGGATTGACCCTTCGATCATAGTCCATAGTCTAAATGTGAACCCCAGATCCTTCCCCGTTCGACAGAAAAAGCGAGTGTTCGCATAAAAACGAGATAGAGCGATAGCAGAAGAGGTCAGGAAATTACTAGAAGCAGATTTTATTTGAGAAGTATACTCCCCTGACTGGCTGGCGAACGTAGTCATGGTCAAGAAGGGTAATAGGAAGTGGCAAATGTGTGTCGATTTCACGAACCTCAATAGGGCGTGCCCAAAAGACAGCTACCCACTACCTTAGATAGACACTTTAGTAAAATCAACGGCGAGACACCAACTCCTAAGCTTCATGGACCCTTTTCGGGCTATAATCAAATCAAGATGAAGGAGGCTGATCAAGAAAAAAACTTCCTTTGTCACCATCCAAGGACTCTTTTGCTACAGGGTGATGCCGTTTGGGCTCAAGAACGCGGGGGCAACATACCAGAGGCTAATGAACAAAATGTTCGTATGCCAAATTGGGAGGAACGTGCAAGTCTATGTTGATGACATGTTAGTGAAGAGCCTGCATGAAAATGATCACCTAGACGACCTCTGGGAGATGTTCGACACCCTCTGCTCATATAACATGAAGCTAAATCCAAGCAAGTGCACGTTCGAAATAACGACAGGAAAATTCTTGGGATTCATGGTATCCCAAAGGGGTATAGAGACTAACCCGGAGAAGATACGTGCCATAATAGAGTTAGAACCACCAAAAACGGTTAAGGAGGTGTAGAGCTTGAATGGCAAAATTGCGGCATTAAATAGGTTTGTCTCGAAAGCGACGGACAAGTGTCTACCATTTTTCCGCACTCTTAGAAAATCATTTGAGTGGACGGACAAGTGCCGAAAGGCATTTGAAGATTTAAAGAAGTACCTTTCATCGCCACCATTGCTTAGCCCGTTCGAACCAGGGGAAGAACTCTACCTCTACTTAGCCGTTACGCAAGTGGTGGTAAGCGCGGCCTTAGTAAGAGAGGAATATGGATCCCAAAGACCAGTCTGCTTCATAAGCCAGGCATTCTGAGGAGCAGAAGAGAGGTACCCCCAAATGGAGAAATTGGCCTTCACGCTGGTAACTGAGCACGAAAACTCAAGCCCTATTTCCAGGCACATACCATTATAGTCTTAATGGATCAACCCCTAAGAAGAGCAATGAGTAGCCCTAAGGCTGCCGGACGAATGGCTTTGTGGGCGCTAGAACAGAGTGAGTTTGATATATAGTACTGCCCACGAACTGTAATAAAGGGGCAAGTTGTGGCCAATTTCATCGCCGAATTTACTTAAGCAGAAGGCAAAGGGGTAGAGATCGCTAAGTAGTGGAGCATCCACACGGATGGATCTTCTAATAAATGCGCAGAAGGGGTCGGCGTGGTAATTAAAACTCCGAAGGGGGATAGGATCGAATGCATGATTTGACTAGATTTCCCCACAACGAACAATGAGGCCGAGTATGAAGCATTGGTGGCTGGACTAGACCTAGCAAAAGCAGCAAGTGCGAAAAACGTGATTTTACATTACGACTCACAGGTGGTAACAAGTCAGGTCAACGGCAACTACGAGTGCAAGAATGAAAGGATGAGGAGATACCTGGAAGAGGTAAAGAATCGAATTAGCAGCCTCGAAGTTAGAGTCATTCAAATCCCAAGGGAAGAAAATGAATGTGCTGACCGTCTAGCGAAGGCCGCCTCAGCAAAATTTATGATTGCCCCCAAATAGGTATTGTCGTTTGTTCAAAACTCCTCACTTATTGATAACAGGGCAAATGTGAAAGAAGTCGATTCTGAGAGCAATTGGACTACACCATTAACAACATACCTAAGATTTGGCACGCTACCAGACGGAAAAGATGCAACTAGGAAATTGAAAGTCCAAGTCTTGTGATTTGTGTTGATCAAAGATGTCTTATACAAAAGGGGATTCTCGCGACCGTACCTGAGGTGCTTAAGTCATGAGGAAGCAGACTACGTGATGAGAGAAGTCTACGAGGGTATCTATGGAAACGACTCAAGGGCACAATCCTTAGGGCACAAGTTGATTCGCGCAGGGTACTATTAGCCTACAATGCTAAAGGACACATAAGATTATGTTGAGACCTGCAACAAGTGCTAAAGGTTCAGCAATTTCATTAGACAACCATCCGAAGAGCTGACCCCCATGACGGCCCCTTGGCCATTCGCACAATGGGGTATAGATATTATGGGCCCCTTCTCGACATCAGTAAGGCAACTAAAATTTTCGGTAGTTGGTATTGACTACTTCACTAAATGGGTGGAAGCAGAGACCCTAGCCACTATCACGACAAAAACATTCAAAACTTTGTTTGGAGGAATATTATCTACAGGTACGAGATACCAAGAGTGCTAGTCTCCGACAATGGAAAGCAGTTTGACAACAGCGCATTTAGGGACTTTTGCTCGGAGCTGGGTATTAAGAATCCTTACTTATCGCCCGCACACCCACAGGCCAATGGACAAGTCAAAGTCACGAATCGATCCTTGCTCAAGATAATCAAGACCCGGCTCGAGGGGGCAAAGGGCATCTGGCATGAAGAACTACCAAGCGTCCTATGGGCATATCGTACTACAGCAAGAACACCCACTAGAGAAACGTCGTTTCGACTAGCATACGGAAGCGATGCTGTCATTCCAGCAGAGGTAGGGCTTACAAGCTATCGGGTGAAGAACTACAACAAGGATAAGAACGAAGAGGCTTTGCGCCTTCAGCTAGACTTGGTGGACGAGGTCTGGGCAACAACAGAGCAAAGGTTAGCGCAATACCAGAATCTCATGGCAAAATACTAAAACTCTAATGTTAGGCATAGAGACTTTCAGATTGGAGATCTAGTACTACGGAAGGTAATGGGTATTGCTAGAGATCCTTCACAAGGAAAGCTCGGCCCTAATTGGGAAGGACCCTATAGGATCTCGTCGTGGCAGAGGAAGGGGACCTACCACCTCGAAACTCTAGACGAATGGAAGCTACAGCACCCATGGAACATGAAGCACCTACGGAAATACTACCAGTAAAGACGATATAAAGAGCATCGACTTTCCCCAATTTCCCCGTTTATTATTATTTAGTTTTACTATTACTAGTTTTTAGTTCAAACAATTCTTTCTACAAGTGCCTTTTTAAGCCTAAGGGGGCAGGTACTTTTTACAAACACATGGTTTTATTTTAAATTAATAAGAGGAATATTTAGACACGACTATGTTTTTTATACTTAAATTCGAAGTCCAAAAGTGGAAGGATATAATCTACATCCACGTAATGGACGAATCATCCCAAGAGGATAAAAACTCCAAGTCCAAAAAATGGACGGATAAAATCTAAGTCCACGAAATGAACGGATCATCCCAAGAGGATGAAAATTCCAAGTCCAACAAGTGGACGGATATAATCTACGTCCACGAAATGGATGGATGATCCTAAGAGGATGAAAATTCCAAGTCCAAAGAATGGACGGATGTAATCTACGTCCACGAAATGGACGGATCATCTCAAAAGGATGAAAATTTTAAGTCCAAAAGCAGACGGGTACAAACTAAGTCCATAAGCTGGATGGAGTCTATCAAAGAATTGATAAAATCCAAAGTCCACAAACAACAAAAACATGTTTAAATAAAGTAGATGCATGCATTCCACAAAACAAAATATCAAAAAGGTCGACGGACCTAGCAAAGTTTAACAAATAAATAAAAAGCACTCGAAGGGAAATGTCTACATAACCCCAAAACATGACGGGGAAATCATAAAGTTATTCTCCACATATTCTTACATAAAAAAATATATATAATAATAATAAAAATGAAAAAAAGAAAAGACTACTACTACTATGTAGCCGGGGCAGGGGTTCCATCCTTCTCCTCAACCAAAACGTCAGATAGGTGACAGGCTTGTTCATCTTCTACTTCAACATTGGCTCCTTTATCTTGGGCATGGTTGACGGGGGCATTCTCACCGAATAGCTTGTTTATATTCTCAGAATGAACGGGTTGAACTGACGACTGATCTTGGGCATTAATGTTGATGGTGGATACGTCAAGCTCAGGATATATAGACTTTACTTGATGGAGGGTGTCATCGAAGTCGTCTCTATAAAAGACTCTGAGCTCTGTCAGAAGGTCATCGGAGTCGCGGTACTCTCGTACTGCGACATCCTTCGTATGGCGGATTTCATTTTCCTTCTCCTCTAGAACCTTTTTTAGCTCCTTCGTCCTCTGGTAAAACTCATCCCTTGCCTTCTTCGCCATCGAAAGTTTTTTCAACTGAACAACCCTCCAAGCCTTCAGTTTGTCCAGCTCTTCCTCTGTCACTGTCATTTTATCTCGTAAACGGTCCAATGTGGTCTCACGGTTCAAGCACCGTCCCATCAGCCCCTTCACCATGATCATAGCCTGAGAAACGGGGAGGAAAAATTAGTTCCAAACTAAGAGAAATTGACGGATGAAAAATAGACGGAGGACTACCTGAGCAATGCTAAATAGCCCCGTCTCGCCCATTGCCTTCGTCGAGTGGTTGCTCAAATCTTCATAATCTTCAGTAGTTATGATGGACGATAACTTCTCCAGAGCATATTTAGAATCCTCTCGCAGGAAGGGGATGGGTGGATTCCCCTGTTGGGCGGACAGACCATTCATAAAGCCCTTGCCAGCCCCATGCTTAGCTGGGGTGACCGTGTTCAAACCCCAAGCCATTGACCCTACGACGAGTTCCAAGGGGATTTTTGGCTTTTTGGGAGGACGGTCTCCTTTTGGCAGATACTTCCTTTTTTGGGTCTGGTT
The DNA here is from genome assembly GCF_002906115.3 of Quercus suber. NCBI lineage: Eukaryota > Viridiplantae > Streptophyta > Magnoliopsida > Fagales > Fagaceae > Quercus > Quercus suber. Next base: position 45,264 of record NW_027069922.1, on the reverse strand, counting down.
TCTCGAGCCCGACTTCGTAGGATCCACATCAACGATCTCCTTTTTCTAGGCAGCATTTGCCTTGATCAGAGCCCTCCTCTTAGCATCGTCCATCTATAGGGAGGCAGATGGAGGTGGTTAGTTTTAAAAAAATAAAATAAATAAATAATGATAATAATATCAAATCAAATCAAAACCGTCATAGCAGAATGACATGAGAGATTTAAGTTGGCGAATTCGGGCGTCGTACTTTTTGGCTGCTGGCGAAAGCTCAGGTCCGTCACAATACTAGTGGATGGTATCAAGTGTGACCAATTTAGCCCAAGTCCTTTCCTCTAGCGTGGTCTTGTTAAAAATTCTCTCGAGAAAGTTGAACTCCTCAAGATCAACCTGTGGACGTCGTCTAACTATAAAGAAGAAGATGGTTAAAAAATTGTTGAAAAAATGAACTAAAATACTATAATCAACTGGACGGGTTATGAGTTCAAAACGCTAGGACAGGCTCATACCAAACGGATGCAACACACCCCAAGTTGTGTCGACGGGCATGTGTTCCATGTCCCCTGGACGACTCATCCATTCGTCACCTTCTAGGAAGAAGTAACGACTCTTCCAGTCCTTATTGGAGTCTACGGTATCGTGTGTGACTTTCAACAAAGGACTCCTAGCCACAAAACTGTACATCCCCCGTGACTTGCCAATTTCGTCTGGATGGTAGCAGTGGAGGAATTCTCGCACCGTCAACCTTCTAGCACCATCCGTCATAGCACCATAAAGGACCTCTATGGCTATAAAGACCCTCCAGGCATTTGGGGATACTTGGTTGACGAATAGGCCCAGATATTTAAGAAGCTCACGGTGAAGGGAGTTTAATGGAAACCTTAACCCTGCCTTTAACATTTGTTCGTATATCCCGAAACCTGCCACCCCTTCATAGTAGCATTTCTCTGGCTCATAGGGTAGACAGATGGGGATATTGTCTGGAATCTGGTAGTTGGCTCTAAGAGTATTAAAATGTTTTTCCTTGATGGTAGACACAAAGGCATTCATTGTCCACTCTAGTAGCATGATGAACTCCCTAGGTCCATCAACATCCATGACAGGCTTTATTGGTTCTTCCCCTCCATCGTCAAAACTCTCCTTTAAATCAGTCATCTCCATATCCTCATTTGTTGAGGACTAGGTAGAGGCGGACGGACTTCTCTCTTCCCCCATACTGTAGTGGTCTTTGTGACCTGACAAGTATACCTCCTCATAATCCGCCCTGTCACGGACAACGGATTGATTACTTGACACACTAGACATCGCCTACACGGGATGACAAAACCTAAGACTATGACAAGTCCAGAAAAGGAGACAGGGAAAATAAAGTTTAAGAAAGTAAAAGAATACATCCGACAGATAGAAAAACATGCAAAAAAGAAAAGTGGAATACTTACCAAGTCAGAAAGATGACGGAAAGATGATTGTGATGGAAGCAGCAATAGAACAAAGTAACCTTTGACAACGATGACAGATGAGCTCTGACAATGTATTCTCAGCGAAAAAGTGTAAAAATGAAAGGGAAATTAGTGATATATAGACCCTCATATGGACTGGACGGATCCACATATGGACGAACTCAGCACGGACGGGTGAGGGATCCATGAGGCATTCGATTTTGTCATCTCATGATCTCTAAGAAACCCTAGATGGGAATACTTGCGGCACATATCATAGAATCTTGAGGTAAATAGAATCCTAACGCAAAAAGGATTCTAGAAGCTACGCGCATTAATAAAGATCCTCTCTATAAGGATAAGACTTGTCCATCACGTTTAGGAATTCTCAAAAAAGATTCCTAGAAGGAAAGGACTTCGACTCCAAGGGAAAAAGGTCAATCTTCGACTACTATAAAAACCCCAATACCCTTACAAATCAAGGTACGTATAATTGACCATTTCTAGCACTCTGGAATTGTAAGAGATTCTAACTTAACCTTCGGAGGGTATTTGGCCAACACCACACCGGTGCTCTCTGTTAAAGTATTTCTCCTTTCTTGTTGTGTAGGTTACATTCCGAGCGTGCGAGTATCGTATAGCTCACTGGTGACTTTTTTGGCATCATTAGGTATAAAACTATAAATTGCCTTTGAAGAAGATCCATGTGTCAAGCAATGAAGTGAAGGAACTTGCTGAAGGCATGGCAGGACTCAGATTGTCAAACCACATAATTAACAGAGGATTAGGGTCACTAATTTAATATGCTTACTAGTAATCATTATACTATGACCAATTAAACAAGAACATATTGGCTAAAAACGTGTTTTTCACCGGGAAATGCTGTCCTAGCTAAACAAAAATACTTCCCCTACATTAGGCCTGCACTCATACAAGGCCAAGGTAAACACTATATGGGGTTTGGAAATTGGAAAAATACCACAGCAGGTAAAGACCTCCCAATATGCCAAGCTAGGTAGAGTTTTGGAAATGTACAAAACATTCCCTCAGACCACACCAACGAGAGAAGTCTACCTCCACCGCAAGAACTAAGGTGACTAATTTGATTGAAACCCACAAAACCTAGAAACCCAGCTTAATCCACCTCATCTATAAACCAAGAAACAACCAAAAAAATCCAACAAATGGGTGTAAGATGATAGACATCCCAGATCAACCTATGTGGCCCATTAAGAATCAGGTCAGTACCAAGTAAAATAATAAGGGTACCACATGTTAAACAATACGGATGAGAAACACAGCTTGAACCAGAGACAGATGTGGAAAACATTATGGAAGCAAAAGGTGTCCCTTAATATTATCACATCCATATGGAGATTGATGATCAAAAGCCTGCCTATTAAAACAGGATTGAATAAAACAATGTGATGAAACATGTGGGCTGTGTGGGAGTAGTAAGGAATCATTTGAACATCTCTTCTTACTCTGTGTTATGATCCTAATGTCCCATATGAATTAAGTGTAAGTTTAACTTTGTATTTATAAGCTTTTTGGCACCCCCTGCAAGCTAATTTTCAAGGGTGAGTTCTACCCATAGGTTCCTATCACTATGCCCTTTTGCCAAAGCTATTTGGTGGGGTTTTGAGATTAATTTAAGAACAAAACAGCAAAGCTCACTGCAACACTGGCTGGAGAGACACATTATTGAGTCTCCAAGTAGGAGAAGCACTCGAATCATAATCATCACCCTTTGGGCCATTTGGCAACAAAGATATATACAGATACATGAACACAAGGAAGTAAGTGCTTTATCAACTTTACTAACCATTTAATCAATGCTGGACAGGTGTGATACAGCATTTGAAGGCTCCAAGCAACCAAAAACCAGCCAAGCCACAAATGCAGCAGTAGGCAGTGACACTTTAGGACACCAATGGAATTGGTAAATTCTGATTAAAATATAAAGGATAAAAGAAAAATCCAGCAACAGAGCATTATCAAGAGCTAAAACAGACCAACTAGACAAAGCCATCATCCCTTACAAAGCAAAGGTTTTAAAGACATGCTTTTCAGAAGGAAGAAATGGAGATGACAAGACACAAGATTTTGGAGGACATTGTTAGACTATCTCTAGGACAAGTAATTCTTGTTCAGTCATTTTGCAAGATGCTACTAAATTAGCTAAGATAGCAGCTAGAAACTATCCAATCTTCAACTGGAATGTGTAAATTTAATGTTTTGGTTTTCTCCAATAGTATATATAAAACAAAAATGATAAAGTTTAGTTTTCTATATCAAAAGCAATACTTTCATGCCTAGAACAAGCCGAAAGAAAACACAACAAACAGGATTCATTTATTCAAAAGTACATTAAAAAAAAAAAACATAAATTTCTGGCAGCTTAATGACTAGTCCATATGAATTTCTAAAGGGCGTCTGCCTTGCTAGAAACCCCAACTTGCTAATTTTCGCATTTGGAAGAGCAGTTCACCTGTCAAGTAAAACTAAACTCTCCACAAAATTAGGTGTGTAAATCATACATTCAGGCATTGGAATACTTAGAATTTTCTCATTTAAACTCTCAGGGTCGAATAAAAAGCTCTGATAGGGGGTAAACTTCTCGATCAAAAGTTCCCCATTGATGGTGCAGCTAAAGAACTCTGCAACTTGTTTCAAAGGTACACTTTTTCTAGCCCAAGACTCAACCACACCATACTCCTTCATCACCCATATGTGGCATCTGTCACTCTTCTCAACTAGATCTTCACCAAAGACAATCAAAGCCAACGATCCCTTGAACATTGCAAGGCGTTCAAAATGCTTAAGAATTCCTTCTAAGTAATTTTGAGGCAGCAATATCTCACGGAATCTCTCATCATTGATGTCGAAGGACAAGATGAACTTATGACCCCCTGAAAATGCTATAAAATGCAAAGCTCCATTAAAACATAATCGGGTTGGGAAATATACCTGATCAACTGATCCATTGGGTCCAGAATCAGAGCCACTAAATGACTCCACCGAAATTAGAGCCTTTCTCCACGAATCAGTACTCAGTGTGTAAATCTCGGCCTCAGCGGGTTTCCGTGTCACTTGTTGTACAGCAAACGTAACTCTCAGAATCTTGTAGTCATTGTTTTGAGGATGATACCCAAATCCAAAAACGGCTCGATCAGCAGGATGGGTAGCTAGAAGCTTCTTTAACTTTCTAATGCTTGGGTTCCACAAATACAAAGAGTGTCTAAGATCTTCTTCATCAGAGTCATCATTGTTAGCAGCAAGACAGAACACGCCGTTACAGAAGCCAATTATGAGGTCGTTATGAAAGGGAATTTCAAACCTTGAAATGTGGGTCAACGTGCGGTTGGTATTGTAAACAAACGTAGTCCATTGTTGGGTAGATGAAGGGTCCATTGTTGGGTAATTTCTAACTGGCGTGAATAACAGATAACCATTGTTGTTGATGTTGGACAATGAATTTGCTAGATCGAGGTGTTTTGTAATGAAAATGGGGTTTGTGATAGTGGAGTTCCAAGATTGAGAAACGCACCTGAATCGGATTAAGGATTTCACAGGCAGCCGAGTTAGGATGTCGAATACGACGTTGTCAGGAAGCAGCTCGGACGACAGGGACAACATCTCCGTAGATCGAGACATCTGTGGATGGTCTGTTTGATGAGTTATCTTCAAAGCAATATCTGGATTTTATTTCTAAATAACAATAAATATTAAAAAATTTAGTTAGTTGTCAAGGTGTAAAAGTATGTTGAAAAGTAGCATTTTGAGTGTCTAAAACTCGAGTTTTAAGATAAAACTTAAGTTTTTAAGTCTCAATTTGTCAGTGAATGGGTAGAATTCAGAGAAAAAATCCACATAAAAATCGAGTTTTAAAGACTTGAGTTCTATAAAACGCCGCTATAGGACTTAAAAACGTCACTATAGGGCTCCCTGATAACACTTAGAAAAAATTTTGCAAGAAAACGCCACTATAGTGCTTTAAAATGTCACTATAGGACTTAAAAACGCCACTATAAGAACTCAAGTTTCTAAAACTCGAGATCTTTATTGCTTTTTCAATCCCAAAACGCTCGCAAAGCACGTCTTTGGGACTCAAGTTTTAATATGGATCTTGAGTTTCTAAAACTCGAGATGCTATTTTTCTTAAAACTTTAAACCGTTGCCTAATTCATTGTCAATCTGCTCATTCCCCCCAATATCTGGGGTTCCCGAATTCCGATGGATTCGGAAAAATATACTGTTTTCTTTACAAACAGTCAAATTGCGGTGTTTTGTAGGATAGTTATTTAAACTACCGTCGTTTAAATAATACTATATGTATTTTTGTGGTGTACTATTGATAAGTTCTTCTAATGATTTCATTGAATTTAATTGAAAAAGTAATGTATTGGGGAATTTGCTCAATTTTCAAGCTTAGAGAATAAATTGGTTAGTTTCAAAGATAATAGAGAAATTGTGAATTACCTCCAAATATTAAAAAAAATAATAATAATAATAAAAGGAGAATTTTTTTTTCCTATTTTAAAATTGTATTTCGCCAAATAATGAGTGATATCTAATTTTTGTCTAAAATTAACTTTTCATCAATGTATATTTGGGATCCTTTCATTTTGGTTCTTTGTTTTGGCCTGTTTCATTTTAGTCTCCAAATTTTCTAAGAAAGACTCTACTTCATCTTGGTTAGCTGGGTCACCATTGTTTCATTTTGGTCATTTTAAATATTTAGTTAATTATCTTTTGAAAATGGATAATTAATTGAAATTTAAAATCATCAATTATACCTTAGCATATATAATTTGATGTGGCTAAAAAAATAGGTTTAAAATTCGTAATTATAAAAATATCAGAAAATCAAAGAAAAATCGAGATAAATTTATATATATATATATTTTAAATGTCAAAATACTTATCAAAACTTTGACCTCAAGATAGTATGCCAATAAACACTTCATTGTTTTCAATTGAATTTTCAACAGATACCTCCAATTTTTCTAACTTGCATTCTTTTCCTATCGCCTTAGGGGGATAGATATTACATATTAGTTGGGATAGCTACAAATGGAAGAGATCTGATGGAACTCTAAAATCATGGACTCCTTTCTCTAAATAAAAATAAAAATAAAAAAAGAAAAAAGAAAAAGAAAAAGAAAAATAGTGGGACACACAACACATAAGAAACCAACAAGCAATCACAGAGAGCAAGAGAAAATTAGATCTAATTATGTTGAGAACCATTTTCTTAGGGCGGTAAATGAATCAAGCCATTTAAAAACAATTTGGGTTCGACTTGATAAAAAGCATGTTCATGTTTTTTTTGTTTATAAATAAACCAACCTTGAGCCTTAGTTTTAGGCTAGTTTAATAAACAAGCTAAGTCCAAGCAAAAAAAAAAAAAAAAAATTGTTCACGAACAAGCTTGTGAGTTATAAGACTTGTTATAAAACAAGTTTAGCATAGACCCCTTTATAGGTTTGATATGTGTTTGTTAAATGAACTCATTACATGTATCTTAATAATGACATGACCTAAATGAGACCACAAACCAAAGATGGACCTAGGTGGGGGCCTGGGCCTCCCTAGCCCAATTTGTTTCGGCCAAAATGCAAAACTCACCCTCTAAGTTTCACAACTTTTCATTTCAATCTTCTAAGTTTGCATTTTGTCATTTTAGTCCTCTAAGTTTCAAATCTTCTCAATTAAGTCCTTCGCTAACTCGCATCCATATATGCCGTTAACTTACCCAAAACGACGCCGTTTTGGCAATAATTTAATATTTAATATTTATTTTATTATTTATTTCTTAAATTTAAAAAATGTTAATTAAAAAAAAAAACTGAAATTAAAATAACCCATTTACGCCACGGTCACCACCCAACCTCTTCTGAAGAACAAAAAAATTCCTAGCCTAACGCAAATGTGAGAGACTAAGAGGGTAAAAGAGGGATCGAGAGGGAGAAGGAGGTGTTTTCGGTGGCTCTGCTCCAGGATTTCTTGGTGGCTTAGCTCCACTCTAAAAGGTCTACTCAGCGGCTTTGGCCAAGAAGAAGAGAAAGAAGAAAAAGAAGAAGCAATAGATGGGGGAATATATGATTAGAAAAAAAATCATAGCTATTTGAATTATCATTTTTCTTTTTATATTTTCCATAAAAAACAATATTTTCTTTTCTGGGTCTTCCTTATTTTTCCTTAACTATTAGTATTGTTATTGTTATTGTTGTATAATTGTATTATATGTACATACCAAAAATTTGGATGAAAAGTGAGGCTTTGTGTGGTTGTATCTAGGAAATCTTGGGATTGGAAAGTGTTTAGTTTGGAGAAGTTTGCGTTCCTATGGACTGGTTGGTGTCTTCAAGCTTTGTTATTCCTCACAACTACTACGGGTTTCTAGGTCATTTTTTATTCTCATTTCTATAACTTTTTTTTCTTCTTTCTTCCTCTTTTAAAATTTGTACTTTAAAAAACCCCATTATCTTAGGCTGCTGAGCTATAAATATTTCTTTCTTTCTCCCTCTTAGTCTCAAATTAGGTTGGGGATTACATGTTCTTCGGATGAGGTGGGTTTGGGTGTAATTGGGGTTATTTTAATTTTTGGATTTTTTTATTATAACAAAATTTTGTTTTAAATTAAGAAATAAATAATATAATAAATATTAAATTATGGCCAAAACTAACGGTATATATGGATGTTGAGTTAACGGGGGACTGAATTGAGGAGATTTGAAATTTAGAGGACTGAATTGACAAAATGCAAACTTAGATGATTGAAATGAAAAGTGGTGATATTTAGAGGGTGAGTTTTGCATTTTGGCCATTTTTTTTTTTTTTTTATGTATTATATATTTCATTTTTTAGTTGGGCCTCCTTCCAAAACCTGAGGCCCTCCTCCTCTCACAATTAGTCCAACTAGCCTAGGTCAACTATCAACTATCCAACCCAAAAACTTAACAAAAACAATAAAAAAATTCACAATGGTGATTGTATTTTAGCAACAAAAAAAAAAAAAAAAAAAAAAAAAAAAAAAAAACTATTTTACCACCAAAGAACCAAAAAACCATGTGTTATTGGAGAAGTTAAAGCTAAAGTTTTTACAACAACAGTAAACTAGTATAAATACTAGTTGACTGTAACAAGTTTTTAAAAATAAAATATAATATTTTATAAAGATTATCTCTCTTCCTTCAATTAAAAAACTCAAATCTTTCTCTCTTCCTTTATTATTTTAATGATTTGTTTATATTATTTTAAATGAAGTGGTAAAAATATAGAACATTTGATGTTAGATGTATTGTAAAGTAAAGTGGTAAAATAGGTAAAGTAGTTTTTTGAGGTGCTAAAAGCTAAATTTTTTAACATCACTACTGTGAATGCTCTAACTTCAAAATAAAAATAAAAATCTTAGCTAGCCTATTATTATTATTATTATTATTATTATTATTATTATTATTATTATTTTGTCTTTGTTGGTATATGATTGTATCTTGATGTATTAAGAAACAACAATTTTGTGTATTTATAATTTGTTAATACTATATGGATGCTTGAATAATCACTTACTTTACTTTTCTTTTTCTTTTTTTTTTGAATCACTAACTTTATAAAAAAAATTATTACAATATGATATCAATAAACAATAACAAACCCTCTGTATTGCCTAATTATTAAATTATATAAAATTATATTATATTTATACTATATAATATGTAAAAATTAATGGGTAAATTATTTTCCTTTTAGTTTTTTACCCTATAAACTTTTACATCTTATACAAGTGCCTTTCCTATTACATTAGATCTCAATCTCGTGTAATGACCGAGATTATGAACACTTATCCCTTTTTTTCTTTAATTTGAAACCACCGCTTAGAGGTGTTTGTGGTGCAGTTTTGAGCTATTTTTAGCATCATAAAGTGTGGTGCTATTTGGCCAAAACAATTTCCACACCTCACTACAATTTTGCAGTCACGTGTGCTGTTTGGTGCGGTGTACAAGGTGCGGTTTGGTCGATTTTGGATTGGTATATTTTTCAAGATGTCATGGTCAATTACTAGTATATAATAAATAGTTTCTACTCATGACTCACAAAAACTCACCCTTTAGGCTTTTTTTTTTTTTTTTTAAGAAAAAAAAACGTACTGAACTATATTCATCAACGAGGAAAATCAAACAAAACAAAAGTGCTAACATCCAATGGAACAGCCTTCATCCAGACAAGTAACCAAAAGGAATGTCTAGCTCTCTGGGCTAAAGCATGTGCAATTGCATTGCTTTGCCATACAACATGAGAGAAAGAAATACCTTGAAAAGAGTTTACAATAGATAGGATATCCTTGATAAGATGACCACATAGTGAATTTTCATAACCACCATGCCTTAGAGATCTGATCACTGACTCCGAATCTCCCTCTATGACAAATTTGTTGAAGCCCATTTCAAAGGAGAATCACACAGCCCTCTTGGTAGCTAGTAGTTCCAGAATTTTAGCTGAAGGAGGTTTTTGAATCTTCTCAGACAGTGCTGCCATCACTTCTCCCCTGGAATTACAAATAATTGCACCAATTCCAGCCTCATCTTGCTCATTAAACATCGCCCCATCGAAATTTACCTTCACTAGATCCGAGTCAAGAGGGCACCATCTCTTAATGACTTTCTGTCGAGTGCTGGGGAAGCGTTTGTTCTGCTTAGCAAAATCTCGAGCATAATCCTTAGCAAAACCAGAGATTTTTTCCAGTGGTAACGAGGATTGTTGTAACCGGATTTTGTTTCGATAATACCAAATGGACCATGCTGTAGCTGCAAACAAGGCTACTAAGTAAGGTTGTTCTTGAATCAGCTTCAGGATATTAGAAAAGGAATCTGAGGTTATTCGAGCCCTATCCACCCAACCAAAGTCCGAATCCTAGATTGGAAGTATTTTCTCACAGCCCCACCATGCATGGAAAACATCCTTAGACTCCCTAGCATAGAGATGGCACACCGAATCCTGGAGAACCTTCCTCCGCATCAAGTTTTCCTTGGTTGGCAAAGAGTTTGAACAAGCCTTCCAAATAAAGTGCTTTATCTTCCCTAGCATTTTTATCCTTCAAATGCTTTTCCAAAACCTTTTTTGCTCATCCGATACCTGACCCCGATTATCCTCCATGTCTTGCCATTCATGTAGAAGTCAGTAACCCGACTTAACTAAATAATTACTAGATTTTTCCATGGGACAAATCAAAAGATCCTCTTATGGAGTAGAGCAAAGAGGCAAAGCTTTGATGAGAGTAGCCTCGCCGGGGGGGGGGGGGGGGGTAAAAGCAATGGNAACACCCCCTCTGAATTCCAAAGCTCAGATATCTTGTTTTTGCGAAACCTTTGTGTTGCTCGAGTGTGAAAAAATTTGGAGTTGCTATCCCCCGAAACCATCCAGTGGTCATGACTTCTTTGCTACCACAGTTTCTCTTCTATTCGAAGCAGATCCTGAATTTTAGATTTTAGCTTAAGAAAAGCCTCAATCCCCTTACCACATATTGTTGCTGCTTCAGCCTGCTTCAACAGGTGTTTTTTCTCAGTCAAAGACTTTGACACATTGCAAATGGACGATTTGCTCCATTGCATTAGATGAGTTCGACACACATCGATCTTAGTCATAACACTCTCCATGGGAAAGACTGACGAGTCCGTTTTCCAAGCCCTCTCCACTGTATTGTGACAACCACTATTCTCCAGCCACAATTGCTCAAAATGCCATGGTCTTTGGGCCTTACCACAGAAACCTTCAGGTAGAATAATAATGGGATGATGATCCGAGGAAACGCATGTAAGAGTTTGAACTTTTGTGATAGGAAATAAATCGAACCACTCTGCTAAACTCACCGCCCTTTCCAAACGTTCCCAGACTATGCCTTAATTTGGATAACTTTTAGACCAGGTGAATTTATTTCCCGTAAATCCTAAGTCAAATAGCCCACACTCATTAAGAACTTCTTGAAACTTCTCCATATGACCATAAGGGCATAGACGACCACCTAATTTTTCATGAGATTTTAGAAGCTCGTTAAAATCACTTGCGCAAATCCACAGAACTAAAAATTTCTTGTGCAAACTCCGTAATGAATCCCATGACTCAGTTCGGAGATGAGTTTCAGGTGTACTGTAGAAGCCGGTGAAATGCCAAACATTTGCCTTCCCCTTGTTTATCAAAACATCAATGTGATTAAGAGAAAAAGATTCAACGTATAAATCAAAATTTTTCTTCCAAAAGAGGGCCAAGCCACCATCACGAGTGATTTTTGAAACCCCATAGTGGTGACTGAATTGTAAAGAATCATGAATACTGACTAGCCTAGCTTCATCCAGCCATGTTTCGGCTAAAAACACAACTGCAAGATCTTATGCTCGGTCTAAATCTCCAAGCTCTTGAACTGTCTGTCAGTTTCCAAGCCCCCGACAGTTCCAACATAATAGATTCATGATCCTTGGGCGGACTGGAAACCAGACGCTACCAATCCATATCATTTTCCTTTTCCTCGAGAGAAACAAATTTGGTTTTTTTTTTTTTTTTTTTTTTTTTTTGTAACTCACAAAGATCAGGAGAAAATAAAGAAACCTCTTATTGCCTATACACACTTTCTTTGCCCCTTTCTTTGTAACCTCGGTCTCCTTACATTGGTTTGTGTCTTTCTCTTTTGGCCCACAATTATTTCAGCAAGGGTGTGGGTAAGGATTTGGGTATTGGGCTTTATTTTCCTATTTAGTTTCTTCCACTTTCTTGGGCTTAGCCCATCTTTTCCTTCTACTTCATTTTTTGGTTCAGATCATCATCCTCTTGATTGGGCTTTAGTCAGGTTTGGCTCATGGTTCTCCTTGTCGTGGGCCCTAGCGCCCTTGTCCTCCAATTTTCCTAATCATTCAGCTTTTTGTTTTCTTTGAGGAGGGTTTTTGGGATGGCGGGAGCTAGTTTTGTGTAAGTCTTCCCTAGCCTTTCTACCCAATTCTCCTAGTTTGCTTTAATTCTACTACAAGCTAAGAGGTCATCATCATTCTCCGTGAACTACGCGACCAGGTCTGTTCTGATGGGTTGGGAAGAGGGGTTTAGTTGACAGGAGGGGGCGGCATTTAATTCCTAACAGTGTGAGGATTCGCCTAATCTTTCTATACCCAAATTGCCCTTAGAACATCTCCAGCAGCTTTTCTAAATTTTGTACTGTTTTGAGAATGAACAGTAACATTTAGATTTTACCTACCCACTTTTTCAAATACACTTTCCAACAGATTCTCTATCATATTATCTATCTCATTTAAATATTATTTTTTCATTCATTCTTTATTATTTTTTTATCATCATTTATTTTTCTTATATTCATCCCAACAATTATATTTTTCAATGAAAAGTATTATGTTTATAATATTTTTCACAATACTTTTACAACAAAATTTATGTAAAAAATTATTACTAGTTTTAATTTAAATTCACCACTAAAATTATTTTTTTACTCACTAATATTAACTAATAATAGTATTTTACTTAGAATTTATTGTAAAAATATTGTGATAACATTTGTCAATTAAGATTTTTTATTTTTATATTATTTTTTCTTTCTTTCAATTCATTCTCATCCATACGTTTATTTCTTCTTCTTCTTTTTTCTTGTTTTTATCCTCCACACACGTGTCCACCTATATCTATCCCCCCACCCCCTCCTTTTATTTTCTTTTCTCCCTCACATTCAGGAACACTCCGGACTCTCTCTTTCATTCTCTAGGTTCTTTTTTTTTTTTTTTAAATAAGGGAGTAGAGTTGCTACAGTGTTCTCTAAATTAAGAGAATTACTGTAGCAACTTGAAAAATAAATTTAAAGTAGTTGTGCGTTTGGAGAAGCTGTTGGAGTGTGTACAATAACATTTGGTGGTTTAAATTTAGCTTTACAATAGCTGTTGGAGATGCTCTTACCTACGTCTTGCACTATGACGTCAGCCTTGTCTTGGTTCTCCACCTGCATGATCGAGATTTCCATGTCGAAAGAATCCTGGTTACCGGCAACATCTTCGTTCTCCTCATTCTAGCCTTCAATGACTTGAGTTTTTTGCATTTTTTCGGGATCGGCCTTTAGCTAGGGCCCGTATTGTCTCTCTTTACTCCTTTGGTTGCCTTTGGACTTGCTCTTCACTTGGCAATATCTTTCATCATGATTCAGTTTGCCACATTTATAGCAAAACATAGGAAGTCTCTTGTAACGAAAAGCCACCCATTTTTTTTTTTTTTTTTTTTTTTTCTTTTTGTAACTCACAAAGATCAAGAGAAAAATAAAGAAACCTCTTATTGCCTATACACACTTTCTTTGCCCCTTTCTTTGTGGCCTCGGTCTCCTTACATTGGTTTGTCTTTCTCTTTTGGCCCACAAATATTTCAGCAAGGGTTTGGGTAAGGATTTGGGTATCTTCCACTTTCTTGGGCTTAGCCCATCTTTTCCTTCTGCTTCATTTTTTGGTTCCAGAATCATCCCACTTGATTGGGCTTTAGTCAGGTTTGGCTCATGGTTCTCCTTGTCGTGGGCCCCTAGCGCCCTTTCCCTCCAATTTTCCTGATCATTCAGCTTTTTGTTTTCTTTGAGGAGGGTTTTTGGGATGGTGGGAGCTAGTTTTGTGTAAGTCTTCCCTAGCCTTTCTACCCAATTCTCCTAGTTTGCTTTAATTCTACTACAAGCTAAGAGGTCATCATCATTCTCCGTGAACTACGCGGCCAGGTCTGTTCTGATGGGTTGGGAAGAGGGGTTTAGTTGATAGGAGGGGGCGGCATTTAATTCCTAACAGTGTGAGGATTCGCCTAATCTTTCTATACCCAAATTGCCTTTACCTACGTCTTGCACTATGACGTCAGCCATGTCTTGGTTCTCCACCTGCATGACCGAGATTTCCATATCGAAAGAATCCTGGTTACCGGCAACATCTTCGTTCTCCTCCTTCTAGCCTTCAATGACTTGAGTTTTTTGCATTTTTTCGGGATCGGCCTTTAGCTAAGGCCCGTATTGTCTCTCTTTACTCCTTTGGTTGCCTTTGGACTTGCTCTTCACTTGGCAATCTCTTTCATCATGATTTAGTTTGCCACATTTATAGCAAAACATAGGAAGTCTCTTGTAACGAAAAGCCACCCATATAAGATCTCTGCCTTCGAGATCAACAAGTCTTCCTCTACAGAGGGGTTGCCTTATTTCAACCTTGACCCTTTTTCTCAAGAACCTCCCATAGCCCTGACCATTGGCCGGAACATCCACTTCTTCTACTTCTCCAATGGTGGCCCTGATGCTTTCGGCATTTTCCTTCAACATCCTACTGAGTGGTACATCATGGAGTTGGACTCAGAAAGGCGATGAGTTGAAACTCATGGATTCTATGGAGTTGTCCACGTCCGGCCTCTGTAATACTACAAGGTACTTGTCGAAGGTCCATGGGCTCTGTTTGATAACCCACTCCAGGTCAGCTTCATCCTTGAAGATGAACAGTAGCATATTCTCTCTCAGGTCTTTGACTTCAAAGTTCTTATTCGTGTTCTAGATATTTCTAAATGTACGGGCCACAGCTTCTATGTTGAGCTTCCTCTTTGTAAAAAACTTTCCCACTAACGTGTGTTCCTTGGTTGATGTTTTTGTTAATTTCATGATTGATGCTTCTACGTCGGTTAACTTGAGTTTTCTCCATTTGTTTGTGAGGTCCTCCACCTTGAGATATGGAATTTGGTATTTGGTTGGGATATGGGTGTATGGTGGATGTTCAGGCGTTATAGGGAATGGGTGGAGTAATTTGGGTGGGAGGGTTTCTTAGAGGTGGGGGCGGAGGGTTGGGTTAGGGTGATTGAAGGCAAGGTGTTTGTTGACCCACCTCAGTGGGGGTACTAGTTGCTTCCTATGAAGCAAAATTTTTTCATCATCTCTGGGCCCAGGAGTCGAGAGAGAGAAAACTTGAATCAAGTTCAATTGATATGCCAACTCACCCTTTAGGCTTAGAGTTTGAGAATGATATAATCGGAGTTGTTGTTTGGTTTTGGGATAGACTGTTATATGTTGTTATTTGGTTTTGGACTAGATTAATCTGTTACCAGGGTGTACAAAATTTGAGTTAGTGATATGTAAAAATATTTTCAAATCAAGGGGTTCAAACCCCTGAACATGATGTAGCGCCACCCTTGGCATCTCCTCTCCCCCTATCTCCCACCATCCAAACATAAAACACAAGAAAAAGATCACAGGTCTTTTATGCAAAACATTATTAATTACCGAGGGATTCAAGGTCTAGTTTTGATGTTGTGCTTTCTTGGGACTTTTGTAGGTTACTTTTTTTTTTCTTTACTTCAACTATAATTGAGTCTTAAACTTTTGTTTTTCTGGTTAGAAAGTTTGTGATTTAGTTTTTGGCGAAACTACATTATCGGTTCTTAAAGTTTACCTTGTGAGTGCAATCGGTCCCTCAAGTTTCAAGTGTGCAATATTGGTTCCTTATGTTTAAAAAGTAACATGCCTCTAGAAATTTTTGTATAAGAAGAGAGTAATTGGCGTTGAAATTGTAAAACACCTCTTCAATGGGATAAAAGAGGAGATGAGAAACCCATTTAAATTTATCTAAGTTCTGAAAATGAGTACTGCTACTCATTTTATTAACTGCCGTTAATGTTTTGTCTATGTGGCTAATGGAATATAACATTTTTTAATTGAAGTGAAATTTTTGTAAAAATATTACAAAAATGAATTTACAAGTTAAGAACAAACTGACCGGGTTCCTAAATCAAATCTTTTAACAAGCATATCATTAAGATTTGATTTTGGAAGGCAGTGGAACTACGGTGGCAGCAATAGAGATGAAGGCAGTGTTGTGGCAATGACAAAATAACCACAAAGGTTGGAGAGCAAGTGGACATTCCGATTTGACAACCAGTCGAAACCCAAGCAAGGTGTTGCGTGGGGCACCTCTCGCCCCAAGATATACACTTTCGACAGAGTCAAAAATTTCTGGTGGTTGCTTGCTAAACCATTCACCTTTTTTTTTTTTTTTTTTTATTTTTGATTTTTGTTTTAATTTCTTTGAAAATCGTTTATAGAATTCTATTCTTTTCCTTTTTGACCAGTTCTATGTAGAAGGCTTATTATGCTTTTTAATTTTTTTTATTGAGTTGTGAAATTAGCTTAAAATAATTTGAATAAAAGACAAACAAATTAAATTATGTTAGGCTAAACAATAATTAATAATTTAATAATTAATGAAACAACAATACAACAAATTATAGTTTATAAAAGACAAACAAATTTATGAAATAACTATACAACAATAATTAATAATTTTATTAATATTTCAAATGAACTTATAGTTTATTATTATTATTATTATTTTAGAAACAAACACACACACACACAAGGGAGAGCGAAAGGGGTTCTACCACAAAGGCACATAACAACTCAACTCAAAAGCCATGGTAACTTTTTAGATACCTTTGTTCATTTCATTTCTTTTCATTTATTTTCCTTTTGAGGTTTTTCAGTGTACATAATGCAAATTTGTTTTGGTTTTAATAACTTCTTTTTTTTTCTTTTTTAAGCACAAACTTCATGCTGGCCAAATCTTGAATTTCGGCCGATATTTATCGAAATGTCCCAAAACACCCGAAATAGACCGAAATGACCTAAAATTTTTTCAAAGTGGAATAGGAACACCCTGGATTAAATTCCTGGAGTCGCCACTGTTTGGAAGGCAGTGGAACTACGGTGGCAGCAATAGAGATGAAGGCAGTGTTGTGGCAATGACAAAATAACCACAAAGGTTGGAGAGCAAGTGGACATTCCGATTTGACAACCAGTCAAAACTCAAGCAAGGTGTTGCGTGGGGCACCTCTCGCCCCAAGATATACACTTTTGACACAGTCGAAAATTTCTGGTGGTTGCTTGCTAAACCATTCACCTTTTTTTTTTTTTTTTCTAATACATGATCTGGGTTCCTCTTCATCTTTCCCCTCTTTCAGTTTTATTTTTGTTTGGTTAAGAAGTGCAAATATAGCTTGAGGGTAAAGGAGGATTTTATTTGTTAGATCTGGATAGGTTGTGTATTAATTCATTTTTCCTCATATTGATCAATATTTATACTGGGTTCGCTAGCATTCGAGTTTGATTAAAAATATGAACTCTTTGTGTAGATTTTATGATCAGATATTCAAGCCCATTCTACCAAAAAAAGATATTCAAGCCCAACAAGTTGCTTGGAAATGCTAATTTTCACTTTTCAAAGCTGGAATTGAACCCAAATGGGATGATCCCAATTGTGCTACCGAAGGAAAGTGGTCCATCACAAGCAACAGAAAGGCCAGCCTTAACGCCATGTGGCTTGAAATTGCAAAAATCTCACTTGAATAGAATATTTTAATAAAATCGAGATAGCATTAAGATTTGATTTTGGAATTTGGTGGGTTTATTCTTGATGTGTAAATTTATTTTTTAATATTTTAATAAAAATGCCATATCAGTAAAAAAGATGCACTTTCATTGTTTCGTTAGCCACATAAGCAATAACACTAACAACAGTTAATAGAAAGATTAACCACGCTCATTTTATAAACATAAAGGACCAATAGTACTCACTTAAAATTTGAGGAACTAATTGTGCTCATGGGGTAAACTTTAGGGACCAATAGTGTAGTTTTGCCTTAGTTTTTTTAATAGAACAAAGTTTCACTACATATTTTGAAAATCTAACCACTAGATTGCATGTCCTTTATACTCTTAACATAAATGTCAAATTTTGTTCCAATCAGATATTATTATATGTTCAATAAACTTATTTTTTTATGCATAATTTTAGATTATAAAAACTTAAAATTTAAACAATTAATTTTTGACATAGAAATTGATCTTTGATCTTTTGGAAATTTTGAAAGCAAGAAGGATATAAGGAACAAAAAAATAATCTAGTGGCAAATTTATTAAAATTCACGCCCAATTAAAAAAAAATTAAGTGAATTTGTTGACTTAGGCTACAATCAAGTTTGTAGCCAAATTTTATCCTTTAGAATAAAAGCAACATGGTAATTTTTAGATTTTCTAGAATGGCTTGTAATGGGCCATTTTAGAGGCCCATGAGTCTCATTTTGTAATTCTTTTTCTTTCCCTTTTGATATTGGTTAGAAATTATCCTACTGCTACCTGAAACACCCCCCCCCCCCCAACAATGCCTTCAAATCCTATGTTTTAGTAGGTAGGTACCATTTGGACCATGATGTCTAGTGCTTTTAGGAAAGATTTAGCAATGATCTATATAAAGATTTTATTGCTATTAATTATATTGATAATAAGATTGATTTTTTCATGACTTCAAATCCTATGTTTTAGTACATAGGTAGGTACCATTTGGACCATGATGTCCAGTGCTTTTAGGAAAGATTTAGCAACGATTTATATAAAGGTTTTATTGCTATTAATTACATTAATAATAAGATTGATTTTTAAAAATTTCATCATTGGCTGATTTTAAGCTTTGAGGGTGTGACTATCTTCTGCTAAAGAGGTGTGATTGCTTAGGAAAATCTATGTTTAATTGCCTAAAATGGTTCATTGATACACATGCAACTTCATATATAAGAGAAGACAGAGAAGAAACATTGAACCTACATTCTTCTTTTGGATCAAAATGGTTGAAGTAAAAGTAACAATTATTTGGCCCAGTGTTTGCTCCAATACACTTCAGCCCATTAATCACCATATTTGAAAACAATAAAGGAGTCCAACCCCCCCCCCCCCAACAATGCCTTCAAATCCTATGTTTTAGTAGGTAGGTACCATTTGGACCATGATGTCTAGTGCTTTTAGGAAAGATTTAGCAATGATCTATATAAAGATTTTATTGCTATTAATTATATTGATAATAAGATTGATTTTTTCATGACTTCAAATCCTATGTTTTAGTACATAGGTAGGTACCATTTGGACCATGATGTCCAGTGCTTTTAGGAAAGATTTAGCAACGATTTATATAAAGGTTTTATTGCTATTAATTACATTAATAATAAGATTGATTTTTAAAAATTTCATCATTGGCTGATTTTAAGCTTTGAGGGTGTGACTATCTTCTGCTAAAGAGGTGTGATTGCTTAGGAAAATCTATGTTTAATTGCCTAAAATGGTTCATTGATACACATGCAACTTCATATATAAGAGAAGACAGAGAAGAAACATTGAACCTACATTCTTCTTTTGGATCAAAATGGTTGAAGTAAAAGTAACAATTATTTGGCCCAGTGTTTGCTCCAATACACTTCAGCCCATTAATCACCATATTTGAAAACAATAAAGGAGTCCATCTCATATTTAATTTTAATATGGGATTAAACATTTTGACTAGCTCCTTATCTTCCATATTAACTCTCATATTTGTATATTTAAGTTGTCATTTTTATTCATTTTAGGGCAAATTACAACTTACTCACCTGTGGTTTGACCGAAATTTGAGTTGCCTACCTATGGTTTAAAATTTGACACTTTATCTATCTAAGGTTTAACTGAAATTTAATTTGGATATGTGTAGTTTGAAATCCCATTATGCAAGTGTTCCACTGGATTCTTTTTTATCTTATTTGATCTTTGTACATGCAAGTTAGATTTGTAAACTCATATGAAAAGTGTATGAGATATCTAACAGTACATTTTGATGAAAAAGCTCAAAAAGGATAAAAATGGAAGCTTTAACATCATAACGTTGAGAGAAAAAGAAAGTAGTGCAAGGAAAGTAAAGATGACAATGGGATGTAAATGGAAAACCCTTTGAAAGGGATGAAAAATCATGGGTGAGCAAGGGTGAATGTCCCTTGCTCTGTCAAGCTTTCTATTATATGAAAAATTGAGGTTTTCCTTATACAGTAGTGGTGTTCTCACTAAAGGAGAGGCCTTTTCTCTACCTTACTTCTTTACAAACTTTCTACCTTTTTCTTTATTGTTCTCTCCTGGTTCTTACCCTAATAGTCCAGCAACATGTTCCTCTTATAGTTCGAGGAATGTTGCTACATACAAAAGATAGATGTCACACTATATTTCCCCCATTTGAACCCTAATATAGCTGCTATACTATATAGTGGCTAAAGGAGAGAGAGTGAGCATGCCGAGTTCAAAATAACGGTGTGAAAGGTGATCCTGCCACTACGTGGGGAGCAATCCTTGGACAAAGAAAGGGACATTAGGGGTCTTGAGAGTAATGCACATATCCCCAACGGTGGTCCAACACAAGCACAGCCAATGGGAGAGAAGGATTTCATAACCTTTGACCAAAGAGGATAACTATCCTTTTCTTCGTGAGTGCTAAGTGTCCATACCAGGTGCAAATCTCATCTTCCTTAAGATGGTCACGCCGTTGGCATGGACCAAAGATCCTTTCTCCCAGCCGATGTTCCTTTTCATTACCCACAATCATTCCACGTGTAGAGTCCGGATCCAACAACGTCAATATTCTCCCATGCCTTGGTTGGTGTACTGTACAATCTTATATATATATATATATATTGGTTTTTGTGTTTTTGGAGGAGAGAGACATAAAAGTGGAGCAAAATTACATATGTAACCCTATTTTTAACCATTGTGGATTACAAAACTTTAACTAAGCTAATCTCAGGTGGATAAAGTGTCAAATTTAAACCAAAAATAGGTAACTAAATTTTGGCCAAACCACAGGTGGATAATGTATGTTTTTAGACCCCTTAAAACACAAGTTGTTTAACCTAGTTATTTAACCAAGTGATTACTTGGGTAAATTATTCAAATCTAGGTTAACACAAGTAAATCATATCATGTAAACTGTAAGGTTGAATTCATTCAATCATTTTGTTGGCTTTATTCCGTGTCAAATTTTCTTTTAATTCAGCATTTAGAAACTCTGTATTTAGGTGGAAATCATGTAAGGGTAGTGTGTCATAGAGTGTGAAGAAAAGCTCAAGAGTGTGCACATAAGAAAGGCCTTGCGATTGGCTTGCGACTGGCTCATCGCTAAAGGTGGCATATGTGTAAAGCATGCAGGGGA
Organism: Quercus suber; assembly: GCF_002906115.3. Classification (NCBI taxonomy): domain Eukaryota; kingdom Viridiplantae; phylum Streptophyta; class Magnoliopsida; order Fagales; family Fagaceae; genus Quercus; species Quercus suber. Next base: position 23,810 of record NW_027069922.1, on the reverse strand, counting down.
GCTAAAGAGTCACGCCAGCTATTGCACTACAGGACAAAACTTCCAATCTGGCCAGGCCATTAGCTCGCGACTCAAACTCACGACTCGTTCCAGTCATGAGCTCAAGTCGCCAAAACACCCTGTTTGTTACAAAACTGACTCTTCGCATTCCATATACACCCCACTATAAATACCCTTATACTCACGTATTGTAGAGGGATTCCAGAGAGAATTTTGAGAAAGAAACCCTAAAGAAAAAACAAGATTGACTTATGCACAATCTTCCTCCTTTGATTCTCCAAATTCCTCTACTCTCACCATTTCCATTATTCCATCCTTGAGAGGCACATTAGTCAAATTCTTATCTCACCATACCCATATCTATGAGAAGGCTTTTTGGTGCTAAGAAGCAGTTAAGAAGGGACCAATTCATTTTGATTGATGCAATAGGCGATTGTGGGATCCGATAAGCTAGAAAAGACAAGGTTCGGCGTAATCCTGTTGGAGCAAGAAGTTTGGAGGGTTTAGGTGTACTTGGCAGATTAGGCTTGGAGGGTCTTCTGCTATACATGTATCCCAATTTTATTCTCTAGTGGATTATTGACCGCTTGGAGGGCAGCAGAGAGGTTTTTGCCGAGGACTTCAGTTTCCTATTCGATAACACATTGTTGTGTTGTCTTTATGTTTTCATCTCTTTTCCTTTAATCTTTGCCTTTTAATTACTGCTGTGGTTGTGATCTGTAGCAATGGAGCTAAAAAAAATAGATTTAACTCCACTGCTGGAGCATCGTTTTGGTGTTTATAGAATTAAATTATAACAATATAGCAATATACTTACACTGCTACAAATGCTCTATGTACACCAGGGGTGTGCTCAGGAAGAAAAACAATCACACTCTCAAACTACAATGATTGATATCTTATTTATTGCACTTGATAAGAAGAAACAGAAAAAATGTTAAAATCTAGGAAAGTAGGTTACAAATCCAGAAGTCCATTGAATTCATTTATGTAATCAGACCATGCAAATCTTATGAAAAATATCAAACTGCAGTGAAATTGTGAGTACTGGCTACAAGCCACCTTGACATTCAAATTTATCCACATCTTGTGACAATAACAAAGAAAATGTTTGGCAATACACACGTTGCAGAGCACACAAAACAATGTTTTTTTAATTGACTATTTTCATGGTCAAAAAGTAAGGTAAACATTAGCTTCATACCTGAGTGGCAACTACCAAGGTAAACAGAGAAAAAAATGAGGGGTTTGTCTCAATTAACGTCACCGGATACTCTTCTATAAACTTGGCCTTAACAGCATCATTCAGCTCTTGAAGAATGCACATACACATTTCGCCTTATAGATTGCCCAACACTTGATTCATCAATTATCAAAATCAGACACTAAAGCTCCATTTGGATTGCGAGTTCCACATTCACGTCTGCATTTGCCTTTTTTTTTTTTTTTTCCTTGACAAGCGCCTCTTGCACTGTTCATGAGAGATGAACAGTGCAAGTAGGCAAAGCTACAGTGTTAAAAGAGTAAACACTGTTGCAGAAATTATTTTTTTATTGTCTTCGGTTTTCAGTTTTTAGGAAAATAAGCAGTATCCAAACGGACACTAAAGATAAGCACCTAGAATTTAAAAGGTACTCCTTCCCTCCCATTTTATGTATCTTAATTTTCATTTTGAGTCACCTCAAAATATATATCAGCATTCCAAAGTTGGAATTTTTACTTTTCAACTCCAAATATCCATATCATATCCTATTAAAACAAACAAGATTCTTATTAAATGTCATGATATCTTTGACATATGGTGACCATAAACCTAGGGACAACTTTTTTCACAATTGCTGACATGACTTATTATGGTTGATATATAATGAAAGTCATGACAGCTGTGGACTCAAGTAAAAGTATGTTGTTCCAATCATGTCGCTATATTTTACCTAGAGATCGAAAATGTGTTAGAGAAAGTAAGCAAAATGCAAATAACAAAAGAAGCATAACATTAACATTACCCATAAAATTATTTCCAAGGTCCCAAGTTCAACCTTGGAACCATCAATTACATTTATGCTTCCAACCCCACCAAGAACAAGATTCTTTAATGTCTCAGACCCAGTAGGACCACATTTGAGTAAGCATATACTAGCTTTCTCAAGAGCTGCTTGTCCTTGATCACCCTAGATCCTGCAATTTCAGTTTCACATCAAATTTCAGAATAGAATTCTCAAAGGAAAACAACAACAACCAAGCCTTAGTCCTGAAATTTTTATGTCGGTTATGAATTTTCAACAGATTAGCTAGGATTGACTACATGTCTTCTTCTTTTTTTCATCATTTTATTTTATTTGAGTCATACACTATGTTACTTTCCTAATTGACAAGTCCTATTTGACTACTTCCATTAATATCATTTTCAATCTTTCTCTACTTTTCTTTTTTCATTAATCTCTCTCATCTCAACATGGCCAAACTATCTCAAGCAACTTTGCCTCATATTTCACCATTTTGAATACTACCTTCCACAGAAATGCAACTTTGTGTGTGTATTTCCAAGCTATTCGTGTTCATTAACATAAGAAAGGTATTAAGAAAACATTAAAAAAGTTCTAAAAAATTTTAAACAAACAATGCCAACCAAAAAAAAGAGGACAATCAGTAGCTTCCTTATAATAAATCAATATGCTTTTTATTGTCAGAGCGTTCGGTGCTCTCTCTGACTCTCTCTCTCTCTCTCTCTCTCTCTTTCGCTCACAGTGGCTCGCTTGACAGTTACACTACGCAGTGTGTGCGATTGGATTTGGTGGACCTTTGGTCCTTTGCTTTGGGCTTTTTTTTCTTCTGAAAGAAAAAAAGCCCAATAAAAAATAGGGTGAAGGTATCCTAAGGATGAGCAGCACGTAGGACATTGAGCCCAATAGAACTACGCTGTCCCACAAAGAGGAGATAGGAAACCACCGGGAAAGAGAGAGAGAGAGAGAGAGAGAGAGATTCAGAAATCAAAATCACATTTGCGAGCAGCAGATCAGATTGGATCGGATTATGTCAAGCACAGGAGCATATCCGGGCACGTGGGCCCATGCCCTCGTAAAGGTGTCCCCCTACACCTTCTCCGCCATCGGTATCGCCATCGCCATCGGCGTCTCCGTCCTCGGCGCCGCCTGGTCTCTCTCAATTCTCTACTCTCTAATATCTTTCCTCTTATCATTATCTTTCAACTTTTTTTGTGAAAATCCTAATGTTGTAATTATGTGGTTGTTGTTGTTGATAGGGGTATTTACATAACCGGAAGCAGTTTGATCGGCGCTGCGATCAAAGCTCCCCGTATTACTTCCAAAAATCTTATTAGGTATTCATTCTATCATTTCTTCATATTTTAGTCGAAACGAAACAAAATCAGTCTTATTTGTTGATATGAATTTTAAATCTAATTAGCCATTTATTGATGATTCAACTTTTTCACGGTTTGTTGGTTTACAAAGTGCTTTTCTGGGGTTACGTATCTTTTGAGTTTCGGTTAAATTTGAATTGAACTTGATAACAAACTCACACTTGCTTGGTGTTTTCTATAATTGAAATGCTGCAATAAGCCCTATGATCAATTCAGTAAGCTTTTTCGTTCTCGTTTTATATAATTATTAAGAGATCCTTCCCTTCCTTTCCCTATGTTACATCGCTCTGTCAGTAGGTTTTAGTATATAATAGTATAATACATATCTATGCAGTTGATAAACTATGCACTGCACAAGTCACTGAAGAAGTTGTGATTATCACATAGAAAATATGATATGATTTTCCTCAAGTCTTTTAAAATTAAGAATACAATATGACATGAATACTTTAATTAATTTATATATATAAATCAATATCTTTAAGTGCATATTATGTAAATTTTATTTTTAATAGATAACTAAGAAATGTTAGGAAGCCTAAAATGCGTGTGTGTTTGAGAGAGAGGGAGAGAAAAATAAAATTAAAGAAGTATGCCACTGTATCCATGAGTATCCGGATTGGATACAGATATGGCTTCTACTGTGTAGTATATACATGCTTCCTAGACTACAATGGTGGAATTGAAATCTGTAAGTAAATGTGCATTGCATTTGTGTATTATGCAGAACGTGAACTCACTCCTTAGCCTAGTATTCAGTGGTTGGGTGATGTAGGACAAATTGTGGAATCCTATCTAGCGTGCTTGTGGTGGGTTTAGAGTTATGAAAAATTGTGGACTTGGGATTCATGGTTTAAGAAGAAGGGGTTAGGGCGATAAGATGGGAAAAAAAGGACAATATACAATTTCTTGAAATAAACAAGTTGTCAGAAAATAGTGGTTACAGTTTTATTTAGGAATCAAAGGTTGGTTTGATGATTATTTGATAGAAATAGTATGTGGAGTCTCAGAGTTCTAATAGGTAACAGGAAGGCTTCATTGGAAGTTTTAATGAAGAGGAAAACAGAGAAATTAATGGTTTCAGGTGCTGTTTGAGCTAGATATCATTGTTGTATTTAGGGGAATCATATTTTGTGGAGATAGGTGTTTGTTTCACTAAATTCCTTATTCTGTGAATTTACTTTCCCAATTCAGCATCCTCATTAATAGGATTAACTTAAAAATCAACAAAACCTCACGGGAAACAGGAGGAAAGATAAAGATTATATAGAAGATCAATTAAGAAAGAGGAACATGTGTTGTTAACAGATGCAGCATGTGTAAGAATTGTTAGGAGTCAGTGGATCACCTACTCCTGCACTGTTCTTATGCATATAATTTATGGACATTTGTGTTTAGCCTGTTTGGTGTTTCATGGGTGATGCCTAAGCAAGTGGTGAACTTGCCAGCTTGTTGGAATAGGGCTGTTTGTCGGTGTCAAATAGCAGTTGTTTGGGGGGTGATTCTGTTCTGTCTCATGGGGAATATTTGGAGAGAACAAAACCATCCTTGAGTTGAAACAGTTCTTTTTGCTTTCTTTGTTTGATTGGATTATTCTTTCACTTTTGGATTTTTTAGATTTGTGTACTTTTGCTTAGTTTTTTGTATTACCTCAGTACACAGCTTGTGTACCCGTGGGAGCATTTTGTACTCTTTTTTTTTTTTTTTTTTTTAGCTATGGATTCTCAATAGGATAGTTTCCTCCATTCTACTCTATCTATAGTCATACTCTCTATTACTCCCTTAATTGTCATATCATTTTTTTTTTTTTACTTCTACTAATGTGATTTTTGGTCTTCGTGCCATTATTTCCATTCCTTCAACTTTGATCAACTTGTTCTTTCTCACTATTGCCTAAGTCGACTCTCCCTCATCTTTTCATCAATAGGGGCTACCCTTATCTTTAAGAAAATTTCTTCATTTCGAACTCTATCTTTCTATGTATTTCCACTTATCTATTTTAACATTCTCATTTCAGCCATACTCATTTTATGAATATGCTGCTTCTTAAGTACCCAACATTCGATATCATAAAGCATAGCTGGTCATATAGCAGTCTTACAAAAATTTTTCTTTAACTTAATAGGTATTCTAGTATTCTATGATTGCACAACACTCTTGATGCGCTTGTCCACATCATCCACCCTACTCTTATCCTATGATTCACGTCATCTTCAATCTCTCCATCTTTATGAATTATTGATCTAAGATATCGAAAGTTGTCACTTTAGTATCCCTTGACCATTAAGTCTTACCACCCCTTCGTTTGTGTTTCTTTTTCTACTAAATTTACATTCCATGTACTCTATTCTGGTCCTACTTAATTGAAAGCCTTAGATTCTAGAGCATCTTGTCAAATTTTTCTAACTTGGCATTAAGTAGATCAATCAAGACGATTTGGTAAATATTATAATGAGAATGATGTTATCTCTCTCTTGTCCATGGGTCGCTTGAGGTGTATTTGCTTATAATTTTGGGTTTTAGGGGTGTTTTTGTTTTTTTCTTTTTTTGGGGGGGGAGGAGGGGGAGGTGTTGCTGTGATGATTTTTAAGCCTAGGTTGTAGATTGTCTCATATCCTTAAAAATAATCTTTATACATCTAGGTGTAGCAGTAGATCTGTTATTTGGATGGAGGAATTGGTCAGCGCTTGTTTGATATTTGGAATTTGCCACCGTTGTGTTTGATGTGGAGCATTTTAAGAGAGCGTTATAATCACACATTTGAGGATGAGGAGGGTTAGGGGAATCAGCTTCTTGCCTCATTTATGGACTCTTTGTTTGATTGGTCTCGAGCTTGGGGACTCACATCTAGTGGCTCCCTCCCAATAACATTTTTTTAGTTGTTTTGTTCTTCTTTGTACTTCTTGGCTGCCTTGTGATCTTTTCTCATGAAGTAGTCTTTTTTTAGTAAATCTTTTCTTACTTATCAAAAAAAAAAAATTATTACCCATAAAGAAGAAATAGCATTGGTTCAACATCAAACTTGAAACTGTGAAAAAGTAGTTGGAGCACTAATATTTCTAGCGTTTTGTTTGAATTTAGAGATATAGCATTCTTTCAAACTATGATAGAAAACAATTCTCACTTACATTGTCTTCAAGTATATACAATGTACAAGGTACTATATAGTATATAGACTTCTCTGGCTCATCATGAGTTGGATTTGATGAATGCCTTAAATATGTTTCTGTACAAGCAAGCTTGGATAGATAGATAGATAGATAGATAGATATATATATTAATGGATGAAGTTGCTCGACCCAATTTGAGGTTTTATTTTATAAATGGGTAACTAGGTTTCTGTTTTCAAGTATCATATATTATGCTCCAATCATCCTCACAATGTTAAAATTCAAGGCAAGTTCAAGCTTTAGAGAATTTGATTTAGAAGCACACAATACCATATAGTTGCAAATTATATAATGTCTGAATATGGAAATTGCAATTTTTTACCTTCAATGGTACCTTGAATTGAATCTTTTTTTATCCCATTCAATGGACTAGCAAAGCACTTCTTCTAGTTGAACTTCTCATGCACAACTACTTATTATTTTGTGGTATAAACCTATGATACCTCTTTATGTGATGATGGCTCCGGTTCTTTTGTTATTTCAGTGTTATTTTTTGTGAAGCTGTTGCTATTTATGGTGTCATTGTGGCAATTATTCTACAAACAAAGCTAGAGAGTGTTCCACAATCACAGATCTATGAACCCGAGTCTATTAGAGCAGGATATGCAATCTTCGCGTCTGGGATTATCGTGGGCTTTGCAAACCTTTTCTGCGGGTTCAAATCTCCTCTCTTTTACCCTTACATACTCCATTGGAATTCTCCTAATCAAAACTCAGAATTATTTTCTTTCCTTGCTCTTACAATCCTTCTGATTCTTCTTTTAACAACAGGTTGTGTGTTGGAATCATTGGAAGCAGCTGTGCTTTATCTGATGCTCAAAACTCCACTCTTTTTGTGAAGATACTTGTGATCGAAATCTTTGGTAGTGCACTTGGGTTGTTCGGAGTGATTGTGGGAATTATCATGTCAGCTCAAGCCACATGGCCAGCAAAAGCGTAATTTGCTGTTCTCATTGGAACACTATGAAGCGGTTATGACAGAGTGCAGTGTATTATGTATCGTAAATGGACTTTGTATCTTGTTCTTTCAGCTGTTATTAATAGGCATCATAAAAGTTGGTGTGGAGATAGAGATTATTTAATATTAGGATACATTTCTGTTGATGGAAATGAATTTGTTAGCATGTTAAGGTTGGTATGGAGATTCATTTGCCTCATTGTAATGTTGGGCTGCATTCCAAACAGAAACAGAAGAAATTTTAGGAATATGTATCATTCTACTGACTTTTTTTTCCCCTCTTTTTTTATACAAAGTGGTGCCCAACTTTAGTATTTCACTTTGTACCCATGAAACACGGAACTCCATGGACAAACTTTACAGGTCCTTCAAAGTTCAATTATATTGAGACCATCACCCGGATGTCCGGTGACAGAGCCACTTGATGACTAAGGGGGGCCTAGGCCCTTCCAAAATTTCTGAAAAAAAATAATTTATTTCTTGAAAATGTCTTAAGTAATTTGATAATTTTTAAATAATCTTTTCATTTTGGCTCCCCATACTTGATAATATACATAGTTCATACATATTTAAGAAAATTTAATAAAAAAAAAAATTAATATGGCCCCCTCCAAAGATAAATTCCTAGCTCCGCCACTATGGATGTCCCTAACAGAATTTTGTAATCTTGACTTATTGGGGTATTGTGTTGAACCCCTCTCCATGCCAACCCTTTTTCCCTTTATGATTAGTTTACTTGTTAAACATGTTATTTCTCATAAGATGGGTATGAATATAGATAAGGGGTGTTCATCAATCGCTGGATCTCTAACATCACGTTGACCCTTGCTTTTCGGAAGAATGCTTCCAACTACACATCACAATTGTTAGTGGTCAGCGGCCAAATAACCAAATACCACTGTTGGCTAAATTATGTAGTGTTTTACTACTATTTGAGAAATATTCAACAATCTATCACCTTTTTTAAATTTGAGTTTGTGAAACTAGAGTAAGACATGAAACTTAAGTTTCAAAAACTCAAGTTTTATAAATAAAAAAAAATGTCACACAGAACTCCAAAGGAGGGTTCCTGTAATATGAAACTCAAGCTCTTGAAGCTTGAGTTCTTCAAAATTTGACATAAATGTTTTTATAGGAAAATACAACATGCTCCCAGATAAATATGTTTTGTCTCTTATTATGATTTAACTGTTGACTACAACACGTGAAAAAAAACACTTTTATTGACAAAAAATTAATTCACCAAAAGTACACCACCTTTGCTTATGGAAATCTAACTTCTCCTACACTATTGAGGCAAGTACATAGACTTTTACACTCAATCCTATATAGCACTACGTCCTCACTTTTCCTTGATATCCAGGCTATGTAGACATTAAAGCTTTGTTCAAATTTTAAAAAACTCGAGCTTGAAGAGCTCGGGTTTTGTTTACAAGGAACTCAAGCTCACCGTGGATTTTTTTTTAATTAAAAAAATCCACCTCAACGAGTGTCACGGTGGTTATTTTTATGGAACTTGAGTTCCAAAGAATAGTAGATTCTTAAATATTTTCAAAATAGTGGTAGATCGGTACAAATTTTGGCTAACAGTGGTACTTGGCTATTTTGGCTCGGGGTCAACTCATGCCACTATTTCCATCGGTTAGCCATTAGTTTTTTTTTTTTTTGTTCCTCAACTATCAAGCATAAATACACAACCAAACAACCAATGTCTCATTCTTGAGAGAGAGAGAGAGAGAGAGAGAGAGAGAGAGAGAGAGAACCTAGCACTACAACACCTCTATCATGCTAATGTTGTAGAAAAAATTTACTTACATTCATTTATTTAGTAAACAAGCTAAGTTTAAGTTCGAGTTTATGCTTGACTATGAACGAGACAAACTCAAACGTAATAATATGTTTGTAAACAAGTTCATGAGTATAAAAGTTGAGTTGATATATATATATATATNAAACATAATTTTCATTTAAGTAAAATATAATCTATAAATATATATGCCAACAAATTATAATAATTAAATATTCATTATCTTTAAAATGAACACAGGTATTTTTACAATTATCTTAACAAATAAAAGGGAAAAATTGAGTTATGAAGTATTATATATTACTATTTTACATTTCATACACAAAAAAAAAAATTATATATGGCTCCCTCCAAAGATAAATTCCTAGCTCCGCCACTATGGATGTCCCTAACAGAATTTTGTAATCTTGACTTATTGGGGTATTGTGTTGAACCCCTCTCCATGCCAACCCTTTTTCCCTTTATAGATTAGTTTACTTGTTAAACATGTTATTTCTCATAAGATGGGTATGAATATAGATAAGGGGTGTTCATCAATCGCTGGATCTCTAACATCACGTTGACCCTTGCTTTTCGGAAGAATGCTTCCAACTACACATCACAATTGTTAGTGGTCAGCGGCCAAATAACCAAATACCACTGTTGGCTAAATTATGTAGTGTTTTACTACTATTTGAGAAATATTCAACAATCTATCACCTTTTTTAAATTTGAGTTTGTGAAACTAGAGTAAGACATGAAACTTAAGTTTCAAAAACTCAAGTTTTATAAATAAAAAAAAATGTCACACAGAACTCCAAAGGAGGGTTCCTGTAATATGAAACTCAAGCTCTTGAAGCTTGAGTTCTTCAAAATTTGACATAAATGTTTTTATAGGAAAATACAACATGCTCCCAGATAAATATGTTTTGTCTCTTATTATGATTTAACTGTTGACTACAACACGTGAAAAAAAACACTTTTATTGACAAAAAATTAATTCACCAAAAGTACACCACCTTTGCTTATGGAAATCTAACTTCTCCTACACTATTGAGGCAAGTACATAGACTTTTACACTCAATCCTATATAGCACTACGTCCTCACTTTTCCTTGATATCCAGGCTATGTAGACATTAAAGCTTTGTTCAAATTTTTAAAAAACTCGAGCTTGAAGAGCTCGGGTTTTGTTTACAAGGAACTCAAGCTCACCGTGGATTTTTTTTTAATTAAAAAAATCCACCTCAACGAGTGTCACGGTGGTTATTTTTATGGAACTTGAGTTCCAAAGAATAGTAGATTCTTAAATATTTTCAAAATAGTGGTAGATCGGTACAAATTTTGGCTAACAGTGGTACTTGGCTATTTTGGCTCGGGGTCAACTCATGCCACTATTTCCATCGGTTAGCCATTAGTTTTTTTTTTTTTTGTTCCCAACTATCAAGCATAAATACACAACCAAACAACCAATGTCTCATTCTTGAGAGAGAGAGAGAAGGAGAGAAGAGAGAGAGAGAGAGAGAGAACCTAGCACTACAACACCTCTAAAAGTTGAGTTGATATATATATATATATTAGAATCTTATATATTTAAATATAGAAATTTAAAAAAATATAGTTAAACATAAATGAGATCAGATTGAATAAGTGAAAAAATTATATACTTATATATTATATTATTGTTATTTATTATTGGTAATTTATTGATAATATAAATATATATTATAAATTGTAAATTATTTTTTATGATATGATGGTAAGAAATCTCATTTTCATAAATGAAAAATCATTCTACTAATTAACTCAAATAATAAAATTGCAATTATAATTTAGCTATTTATTATTAGCATAGATTTGTGAAGTGGAAAAAAATAGTTGTGATTTTTACTATATATAGGAGAACAATAAGTAAGGTGAAACCGTGCAGAGCCACAACAATAAGAAATGCATGCAGAAGAAACAAGACAAAGCCATATCGGCAAGAAATGCTTGAAGGAGAAACAAGACAGAATCAAAGGCATGCAGAAACTCATGAAGAGGAAGAAGCCAAATGACAAGAAGTTGAGCAGTTGAAGCCCTGTTGGCCTGCAACCCAACCAATGCAAGGTAGGCAGGGCCTACAGTTGAAGAGGAACAAAGGGGATGGTTTGGTCGAAGGGGGAAAAAACACCTAGATTTGATATCCTACCAAGACCCCTTTTGGGAAAGGCTTTGCTGGGAAAGCATATTTTCCAAAATTGGTAGGAAATTGGTGAGGATCAATTGATGCATGTTAGAGAGTGAGTACAAGAGAGATTAATGAGGGTTTGTCGTTGAGAGAAAGAGAGAAATAGTGGTATTGTGGATAGATTGGCTTTTGCCCAAAAATAGAAAGAAGTTCGTCACTAAGCAAGTAGTGGAACTAAACCCATTACCAACAGCCAAAAGATAGTGGGAGTGAACCCACCTATATAGGCTAGAATGTGTTGAGTGCCTATAGTAGACAAAAATGGTTGGTGGAAAGCAAAGGCAAAAAAGGAAAATTATCTAAGATTGATATTGAGTATGAAAGGAACAATACCCATGAATATGGGAAGAACACACAACGATCATGAGAAGAGGGATGGCAAGAACAAAAAGAGCCCAATAACCAAGGAAGTTAGAAACGGTGAATTTAAAGGGAAAGAAGAGAGAAAGAAGTAAAGAAAGTGAAACGAAGAGAGAATAGGGAGTTGAGAAAGTAGAGTATACACGGCAAACCTAACATGCATCACTAGGCAACATTTTCCCTCCCTCATACAAAATCATACTCTCGACCATGTCAATCAAAAGGATAGCTATTCTAACCCATTCCTCAAACTACATAACTTTATGGCCTTGTAGGTAATAAGGTTAAGTAAGTTGGAGTTTGGGCTCTTTTAGTATTATCCTGCGAAGAATACTTTTACTGTTTGTTATTATGTTTTTTGTTATTATTATTATTTATTTCTGCTACTAACACTCTTAGACTAATGGATATTCCGCTATTACTATCTACATAATACATATACGTTTATATATTTCTCTTTGTTTGGAGTGTTTGGTCTTGTGCACAGACCGGTTCTAGGGGAATCCCGTGGAGAGAGCTTGGCCTACACCTTTTTTAAACCATTGGATAAATCTAACTGTCAAAAAAATACATTCATTAATGCTAATAATTGATCTCATTTATTATCCTTTATTTAATATATTCCATATCTATCTCTAAACCTAAAAAAAAAAAGTCTACATCTCTCTCTCTCCTCCATAATCACGTTTTTCTCTGCTCTCACTTTCTCCTCCATTGCTTTTCTCCAATTCAATTCCATTGCCTTTCTCTCAATTCCAATCTCACCACCATGCTCCTTGCCTCATCAACATGAACACTCCAGATCTTGTCTCATGATATAAAATCTCAATAATAACGGCAACGTAGTTCTTTCAACAATATTCTAGACATTTTTGTTAGTGTCTTTTTGTGAGTAGCACGCATGTTTTTATACTTTAATAGTAAGATTCATTATTTTTCGACTACAAAAATGATTATTACTAAAGGCAAAAAAAAAAAAAAAATTGTGAAGTTTGTTTATGAACTGAGATCTCATGTTTTCGTTATTTGATAATGTTTATTGTTCCACAGTAATATGTTTTATCTGAACATAAAGATAATTTCTTATCAATGAGATTCTCAAGATACTGGCCTTAAGTATAATTGGTGAGTTAATTAAAATATATGGTTTTGCAATTTAGTGAGACATGAAATTGAGAAATGCCTTTTATTATAAAAAAAGAAGAAAAAGAAATATATATATATATATATATATGGCTGGGTTCAAGTTATACATGGTGTAATTCTAAGTAATGTTACACTACCAATAACTTGTCATTGAATTAATATTTTGAAAATTCAACCGTTGAATTATATGTTCTATATGTTCTTAACATGAATACTAATTTTCATATTAATCGGATGTTATTTACCATTTAATACATAAACTCATCTTTTATGCATTATTTTAAATTACAAAAAATTTGAATTTTAACAATTGATTGATGACACGACTATTAATCTTTGATCATCTTGAAATTTTGCAAGCATGGAGAATATACAAAAATAATGTAATCTGACGATGAATTTGTAAATATTCGCAACTAATTAAAAAATATTGAGTTGTGTAACATTGTTTAGAGTTACACCAAGTGTAATTTGAACATAACACACACACACACACACACATATATGGTGTAACTCTAAAGAGTTATACATTTTTTAAATCATTGGATTAAGTAGATCCAATGGTAAAAAATAAACCTTAATTAATGCTAATATTCTAATTGATCTTATTTATTATCCTTATTTAATACATTTCACACTTTTTTCTAAAAAGAAAAATAAAATCTCAGTAATAATTACTTTAGTTCTTTCTACATTCATAATGTCACAATTTTTTTTTTTTTG